>NW_013667234.1:166029-179901 GCF_000517525.1 Limulus polyphemus | reverse complement strand
ATCAGATCAGGCACTTTACCTTTTCCCAGTTTCTCACCTCCCTCATCCATTGTAGTCAAGCATGCAGACTACACCTCATATGTTCATCTTCCAGTATCTTCATTGGGTGGCTGTTTCTTCCTCATCGGGGTACTGCTTGTCACCATCCTTCAACCTTTGGTACAGCTGTGACGCGGTATGTTATCTTTTCTATATATTTATATATATTTCTTTGCCTGTGGCATGTCCCATTTAGGTCTGGAATCCCACTCATTGGTGAGTGTTGCCTATCGAGGTATGCCTCCTATCTCTCCAATTCACACTGTATGGCCAAGATGTATACCATGTCGACTAACCCACACTGTTGAGATGTTCCACAAGATCACTAGTCGGTTTTCCTTGTGATGTATTTGCTTCATAAATATGCTCATTTCAGACTGTACTAACCCATGGACTTGCTTGTTCTTCTAGTTGAGTATGAGAGTCCTTGCCACTTTCCAGTTCTGAGCTGCTGGGGTGGTGCACCATGGAGTGGTCCTCCTGAATGTGATCACTTGCATTCAATAGAGAGTAGGATTGTGGTGTTCTGCTGATGTAGATGGCATTCGATCCTCAAATCATGCACTCCACCTCTGTGCAGTGGGTACTGGAGGTTGATGTTGTGCCCAGCTTCTGTGAGCTTCTTTCTGAAGGGTAAGGTTGCATATATTTTCTAGAGGTGATCCACTTACGTGTGGTGGAACCCAGAGGTTGGTGTTGCACTCATACTTCTGTGTGGCCCTATCCTGATATGATGTTGAAGGTGTTTCTCTAAAATAAGTTCCACCTTTGTGTGGTGAGCCCTGGAGATTGATACAGCACCCAGCTTCTATGTGGTTCTATTTAGAGTTGCATATCTTTTACAGAAGGAAACCACTTCCGTGCAGTGGGACCTGGAGGTTGATGTTGCACTCCATCTTTTGTGCAGTCCTATCCAGAATATGATATTGCTTTGGAGTAGATCTGTTATATTGCAGTCCAGCCCTCTGATTGGGATCTCTCATCCTACCATCACCTGCATGTTGGTTCCCAGAGTGTGGTTTTGGATTAAAGCTAAACCAATCAACATAAATCCTCAAAAATGTATTGGTTATTTCAATTGATGTTGCACTCCATCTTTTGTGCAGTCCTATCCAGAATATGATATTGCTTTGGAGTAGATCTGTTATATTGCGCTTCAGCCTTCTGATTGGGATCTCTCATCCTACCATCATCTGGATGTTGGTTTCCAGTACGTGGTTTTGGATTAAAGCTGGACCAATCAACATAAATCCTCAAACATGTATTGGTTGTTTTCTCATCCTAATTCAATCTAGTAGTTTTGCCTCATGATCTCCACCTCTGTGTGATGGGTCCTGAAGGTTGATGTACGATCCTATCCAGATGATGATGTTGTTTGGGGTGAAGATTCTCCCTCTTGTGCTCCACCTCAAAGAGTTTTCACTACCCGAGGCTGATGTTATGCAATTGAATATCAGTCTCATTAAGTTTGGTTTGATGTGACCTACCACATTGGCACATCCCTTTATACCGTCATTTGGATGTATGGTTCCCTGATGTATGGGTGGTTGTGTATTTGTGCACATTTGGCCCATTTCATAGATAGATTTGAAAAATAAATACTTCCATTCTACTCAACTTGAAGTGAAGATGGTGTGGACCCTCTTCCTACCATGGTTTCACACACATCATGTGATTAATTTCACACTAAAGACTAAGCTAATTAGTTACCTCAACAAATGATGATTTACCATTCCAATATACTTAACATTTTTAGTTTTGAACTTAAAGTACTGTTTAACCCTTTTGCAATGGGCTCGGTATAAAATATGGAGTTCATATACACATTTGTACTCATTAAGTATCTATACTTTAACTTTTAATACAGTATGTGTACATTCACAAAATTTGGCAGACTTTTGGGAAACATTACTGGTTTTTTGTACACAAAAAGTCAGGTTTTTTAATGAACTATTTTGACTAAAGATTTGTTTGTGAATATATCGAGTCTGTTTCCTTACTAGTCCGAGTGCAAAGTGATTTTCATATAATGATTAAAAATACTATTCTTCATTCTAAAAATCTCCAATTTTATTTGTGTAATCTATAAATACATTTCAAACATTTTATATTTTATCTGTTATTTTCTCTACACTAACTCCATAAAAACAAGGTTGGTCAATTTGACCAAACTCATACCACCAAAAAAATTGAAATAAATCTAAATTACCTTTTTCTTTTCTTTCTAGAGTGACTTCATATTGTAACATGAAACTACATTATTTTAACCTAAGTAGCATTAAACTCCTAACAGTAGACAACTATTTACACTTAAATTTTGTTGTTTTATTGCCTTTTGAATCATGTCTAACTACTAATCGTGCCATTATAAGTTGTAAATCACTTGGGAATGTGGGACTTGCATTATTCTATCAAATTACATTACCTGTGAGTTATTCCGAGCTGCTTGCATGCATGCCTCGTGACATTTTTTTATTATTATATTACTTTTATAATTTATTTTTCCTAATCTAACCTTAACTAACTTAAATAGTTTCCTATTTTTACATTTAGTTACTTTTATAATAATGAATAAAGAATACACATTAAATACAAGAAATAAAGTACTTACCTGCACCTTCTATTTTTTTTGGGTCTGTCAACTGTGGATGACACTTAACCCTATTTTTCTTATACTAATGAAAGTAGTGCACTAAATAATTTGTACTTAATTAAACAATGGACCAAAGAACATAGAATAATAACATGCAAAAAGCACACAGTTTTTGTGGCTTTCTAATTATGTGCCAAGAGCTGTTACAAATTCATCCAAACTAGTTCATTCTTTCCCGCGGGAACAAAACTTCTACTAAAAGAGAAACTGACAATTCTCTATTCAGAAAACAATGTAATATAATGCTTCATTTGCTATATCAAAATCTTGGCTTTTTATTGGTTAAAAATAATATAGTAATAAACTTAAGAGATAACTATTAACAAATATAATAAATATAGGATGTAACAGGTAGGTGTAAGAAGATGGTTCTGATTTTCTACTTAATGGTTCTGTGACTAAAGTAGATTGAAGGGTACAAGAATTATGGTTTGTCTGAGTTATGACGACTTGATAGTTAGTAATTTATGTTAAATTTCATACTTATTGGAGGGGTGAAGAACAAATTACAGAAGAAGGGATGTCTAGAGAAGAAATGTCACATTTCTCACACTAGGTGAAATTGAGGATTTTTTTCTAAATATTGCCTTATAAAATTAAAAACTTTAAACTTATATACTATTAAAATATAGATTATTAGCTACAATTTTATGCTATATTAATTGGTATAAGTTAAGCTAAAAGTAGTTTAATTAAGTTTTGAATGCAAGTCACAAAAAAACCTTGTGACATGTGCAGTAAAGGAGGCCTGTGTGGAAATGGTTAATTATTAATACAGATTTATAAGTCAGTTATTCAAAGTACTGTTTAGTATGGCTTAGATATTTTTATTTTACATTATTGTAAAATTACACTTTGATCAGTATATCAAGCTAATCACATATATATTATAAATACTGAAAAAATCAACAAATCAAGCACTGTTATTCATTCTCTAGTAAAATTAGTATAATCTACAGTCGTTTCGTCTACATATGTGTATATAGCAATTTCCACTTTGTTGTTATGATATGTCACCTTTGTGTCCTTCTTAAAGAATTTTGTGTTTAAAGAAGCATTGGGCATATCCAGACAAGACTAGAGTGCCCAGAAATTTTTTGTCTTTATAGCAGAATATTAGTGCAGTTATAATCACTAGACAGGGCCAACTATTGTGTGAGTTTTTACTGAATATTATCGTATAATTCTTTGTTAAAGGGGTGTATTGTTATTGCATCATACTTTGTGTAAAATTTCATATTTGCCTATATATGCCCCATGTCAAATCTTTCAAATGCAAATTTTCACAAGTAACCATATATTTTACCAAAAATTATATCTTATCACAGTCATTTCAATTTTGAGCTGTCAGAGAGTCACTAATGTGGAATTCTGCTAGATCCACAAAAAGACTAAAAATGTGAATGAATAATTATCAGATCTTTGATATTTTGAGTTTGGGTGCACAATTGACTGTGCTCCAAAACAATGGGTATACAAGAATAAGGAAGCACATTATGCTAATACAAGCATAAGGAAGAATTTTATTGATGGGGGAAAATACTACATTTTTTGACAGAACAGTTGTTTGTCTTCTTCCGGTTGAAACATATAGTTTGTTCCACCATCAATAATATTCTTCCTTATGCTTATAAATCATTGTTTGCCTTCCTATTATTAATGGGTATATTTACATGAGAATTACAGATCTTTCATGTTCGTGTCATGATGATAATCCTATCTGTGTAGGAAATACAGTATTTATTTACCAAAAGTTGTTAACTGAACATTACATTCTGCTTCTTGTAGTCACGCGTGCTAAATACTGAAATATTAGTTTGAGTGAGAGTTTAAAACAAGATGGCTATTGATCCTTCTCGTACTGGATATTTAAGTATTACTCTAAGTTGTTTTTATTTTGTTGTATATTTGCTTTGTCTTTTAGTTTAACTTGTTTAAGAAAAAAAATAAAATTAAAATTAAGTTTAATTTTGTCATACTTACTAATATATATATATATATATATATATATATCTTTGTTCATAATTTAATTGCTAAGTAAGAGTAAACCACTATTGCCATAAAGCTGTTAGCATGATCTTGGTCAGTGAAAGCAAATCTTTTTTTGTTTATAAATTTGAAAGTATCATACATATTTTAGTAGGATATTGAATGTAAAAAAATGTTAAATGTAAAATATTGAACAATATATTCATTTATACTTTTGTCTTAAGCAGGACTAAACCTTTCCACTTGGTTATTCATGTAAATTTGTTTTCATTCTTTTCAACATTATTGATTTATAGAAATTTTTCTGAAATTGTATTCTCCAGTCTAGTAATAAGTATATATCCTGATGTCATCCTATATTTTTCATTGACATAATATCCTAACATTCCCATATCAGTCCTCTGTGATTTTCAAATCCAAAACAATGGTTACATCATTCAGATTTTAAGGTTTTAATTCTGTTGAAGAATTAGATACCTTAGGAATGGTAGAATTTTGTTTCAGTATTATTTTAAAGTGCTAGTCTTAGAACTTCATGGTTAGTGATCTATTAGTTTTGGTTCTTTTCTTGTAGTCACTTGTGACCAACAAGCATTTCTTTTCTGTATAACATGACCTTACACTACAGCAGTGGTTTCCAAACTGTGTGTTGTGCACATTAATGTGTCACAGCAATCTGCTAGGGATGTTGCTAGTGTCTCACAAATGAAGGATGATTAAGAACAAAAAACTACAAGAAAAATATTGCATGTGGCAGCAGGGATGCCACTCAACTCTAGGTAAGTGGGTTAAGGTGTCATCAGTGAAAGAACGTTTGGAAACTACTGCACTACAGACTGCCTCAAGTCTCCACTAAATTATCAGCTTTTCTGGTTTTGAAGAATAAATTAGGTTCTACCAGCCCTTGAATGGAAAAAAGTTAATACTGTGAAAACTATTGGTGTGTGGATTTTAACACCTGATAAAAGTTTTGAAATATGAGTTAAAGTCCAAGATGACATAATGGCATGTTGGTTATATAACTAAATCACCTCTTCCCTGCCTGGTAATTTCTTGATATTGTTGAAATGCATGCAGCAATGGTCATTTGTGCCACAAAATTCTTTTTTATGAAATTTTCTGTGCATTTAAATGTTTTTAGAGAGCATATTCTCTTTTTTAGTAACAACCTGCATGTCTAAACAATTAAATGTAATTTTAGTTCAAGTCAAAGTAATTGATAACTTGTTTTTTCTACATCTTAACTGGATATGTTATATGAAACAAATTTTCTTTTCAAGCTTCCTCTGTGGGTTTGTTCAGACTGCAAGACGCGTGTTGAAGAGGAACAGAGGACATTTGAACCTCCTGTAATGGTAATTTCATTTTTCCAACATATAGTTTTTTTCATGTCATGTTCATAGACATTAATAGCAATAAGTTATTTAACACTTATCTAAGAAGTCCTCATTTTTATAATGGAGAAAGAGTAACCTTGACATACAAATTTTCCGACATGATATTTTACCTATACTCACATTACAGATTCTCTCAACTTGTGCTGCCCTCTATATGTGCCAACTTTTGCTTGCTGCTAGCCTCAATACTCCAATTTACCCTCATCTTTTTTCACCTGAGGCACCTGTGTGATTGCATCCAGATGAGTGTGTGACAACTCTCCACTAGTGGGAGTGCAACACAACTCCTAGCACAACTAATTTCCTCTATGCAGCTTAGCTCAACTTCAATTCTTGATTGACACTCGTGGTGTTTAGATATAATTTTTGCTCAAGCTTTACTCATCAAATTTCAATCAGTTACTTGTTGTTTTTTCGAGAACTTTTTTTTTTTAGTTTGCTACACTTCAGTTTACACGTTAATATTACATACTTAAATTTCTTATGTTTTTTTTTTATTAGTTATCATAGTTATCATGAATTCAGAGTTTAATGTTACAACTACTACTACTGCTGCTGTTCCAACTGCAGTTAACCTTACTTTGTATACATTGGCTTAGGATCCGCAGTTATTGGCGGAAGACCTTATGGCTTTGGTTCATTAGGAGTTGACTACTTTTGTGTGGGCTTCTGATTCATCTAAAGATTATCCTGTCATGCCTTGTTCAGGAGTGCCTGCACAAGAGGATGACGATTTTGACAGCCTGTTTTCTCCCCCACTCTATGCCACACAGTCACATTTAGCTCCAGTCCAGGCCTCCTCCTCTTTTTCCTGGAGTTGATCAACAAGGATTGTTACATTTCTTCCTTGTTACCCATTTCCTTTAGTTTCTTCCCACCCTTACCAGATATTTGGGTTCATGCCAATAAGTTTACAGACCAATTACATTCTGGGGTTAGTATGCATTGACCCCTGCATAATATGGAAGCCTATGCTTTGGCTTATTGTCAGTATGAGTTTCCTTTTTTGGACTTGCAGCATTTGGCTCCTCTTCTGCTTCTGCCTTCTTGTGTTTAGGATCTTAGTATTTCATTGTTGTTTTCCTAACCTCAATTTTCCCATATTTTCCTCACCATATCCTACCTTCTTTGTCCCCTTTCTTCTATTCACCTTTTGTCTGAGGCTCTACATTGTTTGCCTGAGGGATTTTAAGTGCAGACTCATGCCCTGATTTTTACCACTTTGGCACAGTTGCCTTCTTTCCCTCCTAACTTAGCTCATGTGTTGTTGGGATCATGTGAGTTGAGATGCCCTTTTGTTTCATGTCCGTTTATCTGCAGCCTCCTTATTGTATTTGCTTATGGCTCCCTGTTTAAGGCAAGTAGTTTTGGGGGCTTTCTGAATTCATTAAAGGCCAGAGTTGAGTCTGCCCATTTGCACACCTCCCCTTCCTCATTGGCTTCCTGTTTATCTCAGCCTCCTTCTGAACCTGCTCCTGTGACTTGTCCCCCTCTTTTCTCTCCCTGACTAGTTCCTGTTATAGGTCTCCAAGGTTATCCACTGGAATTATGTTGACAACATCAGCACTCCCAGTGATTATGTGATAGGTACAGGTCCGGTGGGGCTAGGCTTTTGTATTTGCTACCGTGTAGAAGTCTTTAACCACAGACTCTTGGGTTCTGTATGTTCTCTCCTATGGGCTTGTTTCTTGTTTTTCTTTTCCCCCTCCCCTGTCCCCTCACCCAATCTCTTTCCACCCCCTCCTCAGGATCCCATTTCCAGCAAACTTCTATCCTTGATGGTTTTAGAGCTTCTTTGCAAAGGTACTGTGGAATGGGTGGTTCCTTCTCAGCCACGTTTGTATTCCCATTTGTTTATTGTCCCCAAGAAGACAGGGGACTGGTGTCCCATAATTGATCTTTCTTCCTTGAACTGCTTCCTCAACCTTCCTCAATTCACCATGGAGTCATATCTCTTGGAGGAGTTTTCACTCCTGATATGTGGATGATGAAAGTAGATGTCTTGGATGTTTACCTCCACATTTCCATCTCCCTAGCATCCTAGAATTTTCGTTGTTTTGTCTATTGGGGTTGCATCTACCTGTTCCAGACTCTTCCTATCAGATTGGTTTTGGCTCCTTATGTTTTCTGTTGGGTGGTCAAGGACTTTGCCCATCTTTTTCATTCCAGGGACCTTTGTTTCCATCATTACATGGATGACTGGCTGCTTCTAGCTCCTTCACATGCTACCTCTTCTCTTCACACACAGTTTCTTCGAGAAGCTGCATGGGTAGGTTGGCTGGTCAAGGTGGAGAAGTCCTTCTCTCTCACTCAGTATGGAGTATTTTTCAATTCCTGTCTCAACTGGGTCCAACCTTATCCCCTTTGCCTGTGATCTATGAAGTTTCTGGATCAGGCTGTTTTCTCCTCTCCTTCAAATGCAGGAGAGGTTCTATCTCTTTTGGGGATGTGGGTTTCTTTGGAGGTTTTCACTCCCCTTGGTTGAGCTTGCATGTGCAACCTCTTCAGTGGGTTTTACAAGGTCACTAGAACTTCATTTCAGAATCCTTTAAACACCCCTATCCATATTTTTCCTTCCCTGCATATGGGCTTTGCTTGGTGGTTGAACTGAGACAATCCCACAGTGAGTGGTCTTCCTTTATGTCCTCCTTGTCTGGAGGTGCACCTCTTCAGGTTGCTGTGAGTATCTGGTGAGTATTTGGTCATATCAATCTCTTAGAACTGCTTGCTCTTTGTCAGACTTTGGCTCATTTCCTTCCATCTCTCCAGAACTGGTCAGATATGATACATTCAGATAACTCCATGGCTGTCTTGTAAATCACTCACAAGGGGACAATCAGTTGAGGTCTCTTTGTTTCCACACATTGGACTTCCTGTTTTGGGCTCACAGCCATCACATTTGTTTGATAGCACGCCATATACCAGGTGCCCTGAATCTGGTTGCAGATTGTTTATTGTGCCTGAACAAAATTATCTCCATGGGGTGGTCCCTCGACCCACAGATGTTTGGTTAGCTCCATTCACCACTCACCTGAATTCCAAACTTCCCGGGTTTTGGTTTCCTATTCCTCATCCTTTGGCTGTAGCTGTTTATGCCCTGAGTCAGGATTGGGGGGGGGGGGCATTACCTTAATGCATATCCTCGCATCCGTCTTCTTCCTCATGTGGTCTCCATCATACAAGCCATGCCGTGTTGAGTTCTCTGGTGGTTCCACTTGGCTGGCAAAGCTGTGGTTTCCACTTCTGCATCTTTTGACAACCTTATTCAGGGATGCTACATCCTTCTCTTCCCATGCTCCATCTTCATGCTTGACTTTTGTATGGTCCTTTGCCAAATTATCATTGCATGTTGCTTTCCTAATTTCTCATTCAGTGCACCCTTCCTCCATGTCCTTTTACCAACATAAGTGGTATGTCTACCATCATTGGTTTTCTTGCCACGACTTTCCTCCATTCTGGCCTACTCTCCCGCACCTGAATTCCTTCCTTACCTGACTTTTTGACAAGGGGCTGACAGTATCCACTATTGCTAGTTATCTCATGGAATTGTCATCCACCTTCCGTGTCACAAGATTTCTCCATGTCTTCACTTCTCTAGTCCTCTTGTTTTGTTTCTTCCACCTTCATTGTCCCTTTGTGTCCTACCACCCTCTCTGATTGGAACCTCAGTGTTGTCTTCCTGTTCCTTATATTATCTCTTTTTAAAGATCTTTTTTCTCCTCGTCTTGGCATGTGGAAGTTGACATTCAGATTTTTTCACTCTTGATGTCTCTTGCCCATTTTATCACTGGTCCTATGTCATCCTCTACCCAGATTGATCTTTCCTGCCCAAAACTTTGGCTACTTGTGAGGGTGAATTTCCTCTGCTGCCATTTCTCACCGTTATCTTTGTTCTGATCTGGATCAACAATTATATCCTGTCTGGGCTCTCCACTGTTTCATGGCTTGCACCGCTCCCTTCTGTGGTTCCCCTTCCCATTTGTTTATTCTTTGGAACCCATGATATTTCTGCCATGTTCCTGACTGCCTAATTCTGTTGTCCTTTAGAAGATATAGTTCATGCTGGCATGTGAACCATTCCCCATACATTTATCTTGCATAATCTGTATCATCTGGCCAGTTCCAGCTCTTCAAGCTACCATCTTGAGCTGCACGATTTCTCTATGAGTGATTAGGTGTTTTTTTTTTATACAGTTCTTTTTTACAGGGTCTTTCTCGCATGCACAAATCCCGCTGAGTGGGTAGTGTTGTCTGACCAGGTATACTTATTCTTAAACCAGCACTGTGCAGCCATTCAGGTCAATAATGCCCACCAATGAGATGTAGGTGTTCACAACAAGACTGCTTGTAGGTTTTTCCTTACAGTGTTTAGCATCATAAATATGTTCAATCCAGACCATACACTCATAGAATAACTTGAGTAAAGCAGACAGGGATTGCTGCCCATCCCTGCTGCTTTTTAGTTTGGCTGTATCAGGAACGGTCTGCTTTTCAATATAAGGTTTCACAGTCACTCATTGCACTGTTTCCAGTGTTGCATTTCTCCAGACTCTCCAATATATTCTCCCCCATTCTTCCAGTGGAGTACAAGAGTCCTTGCCACTTACCAGCTACTAGTCACTGGGGTGATGGACCATGGAGGCTTCATCTTGAGTGGACTCAATTCTATCCTGTTAGAGTAGGGTGATGGTGTTCTGCTAGTGTATAGACACTCCTCCTACCTCAGACAGGATGTTCTATTCCAGATGCTGCATGGTTATGGACTGAATGATTTCTGCTACAATGTAGGTTGCCCCTCCGGTTGGACACACTCCTTCCTACCATTATCCAGATGTCAATTCCTAGTTAGAGCTGGACCAGCTACATAAGACCTCACATGTGAGTGGCCCAGGTACCCTAATGCTACCGTGGACTAGATGATTCATTCCCAATGTCATCTGGTTCTGGACTGGAGTTGAACTGCCACATAGCTGTTTGCATTCCTATCATCGTCTGGATGTCAGTTCCCAGGGGGTATTGGTGTTAGACATGCACACATGAGGATACGGGTTCTTGGAAAAGAAGATCTTCTTCCCTTCCAGTTCCTGTGTCTGTGGTGAATGGTGAACCATGGGCCGGGTATTACTCTCACAGTACTGTTGGTGTTGGTTGAGGTCAAATTCTTTATTACGGTCTGCTTCACCTTAGCCACTTTACACCAGGGGTTCCTTCTTTGATTCTGCCCTTATTGCAACACATCAGTTGCACTGGTGAAGAGTATACCTGGCTCAGAAGTGGTGCAGTTTCTCATGGGTGTGTCTTACATACTTTTTTATTCACACACCCCAGGGCTTTCTTTGGGCATTTTCTGAAAGAAACTCATCTAGGTAATGTTACACTGGTCCCTCCACCAGGTTAGTGTGGGATTCTAGCTGTTATGTGAAAAGGGGTTAGATATTGTGTCATAAATTAACATTTCCCACACTGAAAATGTATTCCCAATAGATTCTTACCTCTGCTTCACCTTAGCCACTTTACACCAGGGGTTCCTTCTGTGATTCTGCCCTTATTGCAACACATCAGTTGCACTGGTGAAGAGTATACCTGGCTCAGAAGTGGTGCAGTTTCTCATGGGTGTGTCTTACATACATTTTATTCACACACCCCAAGGCTTTCTTTGGGCATTTTCTGAAAGAAACTCATCTAGGTAATGTTACACTGGTCCCTCCACCAGGTTAGTGTGGGATTCTAGCTGTTATGTGAAAAGGGGTTAGATATTATGTCATAAATTAACATTTCCCACACTGAAAATGTATTCCCAATAGTTTCTTACCTCTTCTCAAACTTCCCACCGTTTCTCCCCACTTCTGGGTTTTTTTTCATGTTGCTCAATATCGAAGGGAAGTTGAGCTAAGCTGCATAGAGGGAGTCAGCTATGCTATTTTTCTGGCTTTCTAACTATGCAACATTAGCCATTACAAATTCATCCAAGCTAGTCTACATGTTCCCCATGGGAACGAAGCTTGTACAGAAAACAATGTAATATAATATATCATTTGATAGATGTAAACCTTGGATTTCAATTGGTTATAAATAATATAGTATTAAACATAAGTGAGAACTATCAACAAAACCTGAAAGAGAGGATGTGACAAGAGGGGTCTGATTTTCTATCTGATGGCTCTGTAACCAAACAAGATTTGAAGACTAGGAAAATTATGCTTTGTCTGAGCGATGATGATATTATAGTAAGTAATTTACATTAAATTTTGTACCAAAAGAGTTGTGAATAAATTAGAGAAGAGGGGATGCCTAAAGAAAAATGTCATTTCTCAAACTGAGGGATATTCAGGATTTTTTTTTTTTTAATATTGCCTTATAAAATTAAAAACTTTAAACTTATATACTATTAAAATATGGATTATTAGCTACAATTTTATGCTATATTAACTGGTGTAACATAAAGAAAAGGTAGTTTAACTCACTAAAAACCTTGTGACCATAGGATCCCTGTGGTAAGAGGGTTAATTATCATTAAACAAATGCTAAACTGGAAGAAATCATTCATTTGTAAATGTATACCAAAAATATGGTGATTGCCTTTCATTATTATTGGAATTTAATTATTGTTTTGATATAAAATTTATTTATTACAGGACTATATCCCTAAAAGTAGAGATTCTCCAACATTTTATGATGAAGATGTGCAAGAAGTGAACTTTTCTGGTGAAGATGACTTATCTTCTGTTTGTCAGTGTGAAACCTGTAATGAAAGAAGGTGAAAATAATTTATATATATGTATTTTTGTACTTTTTAAAACTTTTTTAAGAATTGCATTGCAAGTCTAAAAAAAAAGTGTTTTAATATTTTCTGAGAGCAAGATTCATCTAGTTTTATACGTGGTTTACTGTTGTATCTAAATTTTTTGCATGTTAACTATCTCTACATATAAAATTTTATATAGGAGTATAAAAAGTTCAAGTTAAAAGTCAACCACTTTGTAATACATTTTTCAGTTTTGGCTCTGTTGAGATTTTACGTATGTCTGTAATGTATAGTGAGAAATTATATGAAATTTATTATATATATATTTTTTATGAATTTTTTGAGTAAAATGCACTACTTCAGTCACATATCTAAAATGAATATAGTTGTTTTAATTTATTTCTGCTTCTAAAAGCATAAATCAAGCTAATTGGCTGGTTGAAAACAAAAATGCTTGGATAAATAGTCTCTCACATAGAATACTAGTCCCATTGCAAACAGTCCGTTACATAAAAGTAAATTCCAACATTTGTCAAAATGTTTTTCCTTATCCATTAACAATCACTATTTTTCTGTTAAAGATATTTCTTACATGGTTTTAGTGAAGTAATAGGATTAAATATAATAATTAAAGTGATTTTGTTTTTAAACTATTAAGATGTATACACGTACACATGATAATTCAAGACATGTATGTAGCAGAAAATTACTGTATTTTTCTAAATATAAGACGCACCCTTATTTTGAAGACAAAGTTTTGGCGGGAAAAAAAGCTACAGTCGCATTTGAAAGATTTTTATTGAACAACAATTCAATTTGATACTTTAAAAATTAGTATATATTGTTCTAAACACAAAAGAGCTCAAAACATCAAAATAAGAAAATATCGTAAATCAAAAAAAAAGTTTACTGTTATTTAGTTTGGTTCAAAACCTACAAAATCTTCATTGCTTTCACTGTAATTTATTTAGGGAGCATTATAAATTATGTTTTTAAAAGAAAAAAAACTACAATTGTTATAATAACACATTCAATTGAACTAAACTATG
>NW_013667234.1:162417-165618 GCF_000517525.1 Limulus polyphemus | reverse complement strand
CGGTGAATAGGACGCAAGCAGATTTTGACATCAAATTTTGGGGTAAAAAAGTGTGTCTTATAAATCGAAAAATACGGTATCTTATAGTTTTATATGCCTTGAGAAACTCTAAGGATGTACTGCAGTATAAATAAGTGATATTAAACTTTTTTCACAATGTGCAATAGTTATGTATACCATAGATAGCAAGCACACCCCAACAGTGTTCTACAAACACATTGGTGCATGAATGGATTTATAATTTCTATAAGTAGATATTACAAGTTTAGAAGAATATTTTTGAAGTTAAAAACTTCTTAAAGTTGCTTGACTTGTTTATTACATATTTATGTTCATATTTGCATAGAGCCATTGAAACCCAACAAGTACAAGAACAACAAGAACTTAGGAATTGTTGGTTGGAATTGAAGCAGGCTGTGCATCACATTTATAGAGATGCAGGGCTTTCTCCTGGTGAAGCTCTAGCTGAGCAGCAGCTACTTCCTCCTAGGGGAGAGCAACCACCTAATGTAGAATTCCTGAGAAAGTTGGTCCATAGGTTAGTACTTACTGTATGTGTTGTTAACATTGAATATTTGTGAGATTTAAGTTTGATTTCCAAAATCGTTTTTCATTGTCTTTTTTTATAAATGCAACAAATTAAGTTGTCTACAACATTATTTGCTGTTTTTTAATTTTTTCTTGTTCAGGGCTTTTTCTAGTGGCAATTCAAGGCCCGATTTTTAATCCTTTTCCATGAAGGAGCGGGGGATTCCCAGTTTACTCTTAAAAATCGTATTTAACATACCCAAAGTTTTATGAATCTTTAGCAGCATATGATTTTGCAAGAACTTGTAAATTGAGACAGTTCTTTGGTGTTACAATTTTGTAGTGTTCTATAACACATGGTAATAAATGTCTCCTAAATGTATCCAACTGATAAAAATGTGTATCTAACCAGATATTTCTGAGTGATTCTTTAGAGCTCTACCCTTCTTGCAAGAACGAACTATTTACTAAAAAGATTAAAAATTCCCTGGCTGGTTGCTTTTAGACTTTATTAATATAATTAATGAAGTATTTGTTTTAATTAATATGTGATTCAAAACCAGAACTGTCAGAACCATGTGCAGTTTAAGCACATGGTTTGCATTATTGTGTATTTTTGTATCAGAGGGCAGTGTAGTTTATTGCTTTAAATCTATAGTAGTCATTTGATGTATTTTAGTTACTACATCATAGAGAGAGTAAACCAAAAAGCCAAGTTCAGTTTTACATTATTTGAAGGATGAGGAATATTTATGTTGTTTGTTATGATTATTTCACTGTGTTTTGCTAGTATTAAAAAATACAAGTATTGATTTGATTTTTACTTCCTGGGGAAGCGAATATCATACAAGTGGAATGTGACAAAGCTGACACCTGATGTTTAACATGAAAAGCTGCCTCTGATTTTATGATTTCTCCAAAAATATTTAATCAATACAAAAATTTAATGTAAGTTTTTTTTATCTCATTGAGGATGCTTGCCTTATACCTTACTTGTGTATTAAGTGTATGTTTCTATGGAAGATTACTTTCAGGATGTACCAGGCATTTGCTGTGGTATTTGCCTTTTCTTCTTGTGAACTTGTGTTTGAATTTTAAAGACTGTGACGATATAGAACTATTTTTTGTATTTTCCATAGTTTGCTTTTATATATATACCTAATTTCCCAATTACTAGCAGAATGGCATAAAATTCCCAATTTAGAAGACTTCAAGCCCTATTTAAAAATTACTGAAAAAGCCCTGATGTCTTTGTTTGTTGACCTGCTTTCTATTAAGTTTTTGTATTAACACATCCTCTTTTTATCAGATTGCACTAATCTTATTTTAGACAGAAAGATATTTTTTCTGTAATTGTTTTTCCTTTTTTGCTGCTGCCAGTTTTTATGAGCTATTACATATAATAACATATTGTTACTTCATATATTGTATGGTTTTAACGCAGTAAAACTATTATAAAACATACAAGGCAGAAGAAGCTTTTTAACTCTTGAACACTTCAGTAATTATGTTTTGATGTAATATAAGATGAGTTTGATTAACCCTCATGATATGGCATGAATATAAATACTAGATCTGGATGACTCGCTAGATTAATTGATTACCTATGAGTCTCAATAAAGCTGTTGATGTCATGAAAATTATCAGCTAATTCTAATTAGTGTTTCTGATTATTATTATTATTTTCAGTGTTTCCAACTATCAGTCTCATGCAAGAATAATGATTAGTTGAATGTAATCAATTCATGAGCCTAGCAATTAATGATTTAGCAAATTCCACTAATTGCCCAGCTTTGGTAAATACTCCAGTTTAGTCTGAGGTGACTTAAACTCGTATATATAGTGAATGAATTGAAAAATGGGATGTGTTATCAGCAAATTAATGTATTTTCTTACCATTGGCCATAAATAATCCAATAGCAAATGTCATGGAGAATTATTGACAGTTTTTGAAAGGCGGTATGTTGATATGAGTTTCTGGTTTATATCTCATTACAGCAAGAACATTAGATGCTATAAATTGATATTGTGTCCTAGTGATATCTGTACATTAATTGTTTAACTTATGTCAATCTTAGAAGACCACATAGGTGTAGAAAGAAAATCTAAAATGGGCAATTCAGAGTGAAGAAGTGTCATGTAATACAGAGATTGTGAATTTATTTAAATATTGCTCTTTGAAATTAAGAATTAAAACTTATATAATTTTGAAATTTGGATTATAAACAATGTTTTCATGTTTGGTGTTATAGAATACATTGATAATAAAGTTGTTTAATTAAATTTTGAATGTAACTCTGTAAAAGGTTGTGACATGCACTTTGAAGCTCCCTCCCTCGTTAGGGTTAATAAAACATACCTACTAGATCTTAAATCATTAGATAAAAGTACATTTTTTACTTTTACCTGTATCTTGCATTATTAACCCTTTTGAGACAGGTAACAGGTGAAAGGCCATGCCACCTCCTTTGTTGACTAGCATTCAAAATGTTATTGAACTACTATTTCATGAGTTGATGTCAATAAGTTTGGTATCAAACTGTAGATTATAATTCAAATTTTAGTACTATATATTACTTAATTTAAAAGCAAGTATTAAAAAACAGATAAACAGATTATTGTGTGTCCGTAATATGTTGAATGAAGCTCTGATTCAAATTAGATGTTTGTGAA
>NW_013667234.1:161684-162407 GCF_000517525.1 Limulus polyphemus | reverse complement strand
TAATAAATCAAACACAGTTATATCCATTTATTTCTATATATGACATGTATAAAAAATCAGAAGCCCAGAATGTCCCCCTGGTGGCATTATAAGCCATTTTAATCCATTGATGCCATTTCTTTCTTTTGAACCAATATTTCAATGAGGTAAGGTGTGTCTTTAGTCTGCTCGAAATTTCATATTTTTTTAGACTAAAATACATCTTAGTTGCTAAGCTTGATAAAAGTATAGTGGAATTCAATGGTATTAATGCAGTAATTTATGATTTTTTTAGTTAATCAAATGTATATATAAAACCTAAAAAATATTTTTGTTTCATATCCTCCACATGCAAATTTTTTAAAGGCTTAGCAACCTACGTCAAGCAGCAACCAAGTACAAAAGTCGTAACTAGAAAAGATGGTTGTTTGCTTTACTTCTTTAGTTACTGTTCTATGTTTTAAGAAAAATAAGTTTAAAAACTTATCTCAAAATAGCAATAATCTATATACATATATAATGTATAATAATTGAAATGTGACTGTATTTTACAAAATACTAAACTACTAAAACACAGCCCAGACAGGTCACATTGTACAGACTAAAGGTCACCTTTATGTTATTTGATATGATAACATGAGTGCACTTGAGTCATGTCATTGTAACTTCTGTATCATTAGCCAGGCATGGCTGAAGAGTCAATATAATAAAAATAATATATATATATATATATGTGTGTGTATG
>NW_013667234.1:151103-161659 GCF_000517525.1 Limulus polyphemus | reverse complement strand
ACAGAACCCGTACAGAGATTAATTACTGAAAATAAGAGATAAAATATAAAGTTTTTTTCCTTAAGGAACGTTTTAATAAATATCTGGACATTGTAAGGATTTTGCAAGTGAAATTTCAATATTTTCTGTTGCATAAAAGTATTTTCAATCGTAAAAGTAAAATGAATATTACTTTGCATGATAGATAGGCAACATGCGAAAAGAAAAAAAGACACGAGAAAAACATTGCTTTATAAGCCTTAAAGCTTATTACAAAAAATAGTAAATTTTATTATTTACTGATAATCTGCCAAATTTTTGTTAACAATTGATAACTAATTTAAAAGTTATAGCATGAAAACTATAACAAGCACAAAATGGTTATGTGGTCAGTCCAAGGGGCCGAGCCCATGCTGAAAGAGTTAATAAAAGTGTTATATATATATATATGTAAAAATACCCAGTAGTAAATACACACACACACACTTTTGTTTTAATTCATTAAAATATCTAAAGTCTGATGTTGTGGTAACAAGAAGAGTAGAGTGTGTATCTAATCATTCAAACAGAACATGCATAAATATCTATATCTATTTATAAATATTTTCATATTTAATATATTCTAAATGTTGAATTACTCTTAAAGCAAGTCTAATGCAAGAGCTTTTTTACAGGACCAAAATTTGTGCATTTAAAACATGGGATGCACAACTGTAATTAAAACTCAAAACACCTGACTTTTTTGTTTCAGGAAGATTTTTAGTAAGACTTTCAGGAATTTTTTGTGTGTATTCAGGTGAAATTTTGGTTTCCTTTTGAGTTATTTTGATTCTATCTTATCCCAATACAGAAAATTATAATTTTTAATCTGTTTGATAGTTCTAAACTATAAACAAGATTCCTGACAATCAATAATTTATCAAAAGAAAAAATGAATTTTCTAAGTACCAATAGCAGTAAAACGTTCATACTTTTTCTGTTAGTTAATAAGTACTGAAAGCTTACATAAATATGAAACAAAGAATACTTTACTCATATTAAAAGTTTGTGTATTCTATTGATTTTAAGCAGTTAACTAGCTTACAGAATTATCATTATATTTTAAGGCCATTTTTTATGTCTTCAGTTACTAAAGATGGAAACTTAACAAGAGAATATTCCCTATTACTAGGCTGTGTAGTCATGACCCTCATAGACTTTATCAGTGTTTGGTGGCCCAAGTGCATCTTTTTATTGTTGAAATGAGATTGAGGCTGTTGCGCCAACTGGTTTCTGGAAATGCAGCTGCACAACGAGAGAAAAGTTTTGCTCGAGCCTTACTGGAAGAATATGCAAAACTATGCACAGCTTCCAAGCAGCTTTCACCAATACTGTCTGATCTGGTAAGAGAGAAGTATTTATTTAAAGATTATTTTAAGTTTACGCTTAAAATTGATGAAGACATTTAGTTGATCAAACCTACTTTTTAAGACACATGGTAAATGGATATAATTATTTTATCTGAATGAGAAACTTGTGTTTTTTTTGTATTTCAAAAATAAAAAACCACTGTAATAAGTTAACTGTTTGAAGTGAGGATAAACCATTAGAGTTTTCTTTTGAAAATGCATTAAAATAGTTATTTAGTTTGATCTGTATTGATGTAAAGTAAGAATAAAAAAATGCTTATAAGAGAGATGAGAATTTCATCATCAAGACTTAATTTATTGTATAGTAAATAATTACAGGTTATTGGTGAGATACAGTATTTGCAAAAGTTCGTGGTTAGTAAGTAACATATTATATTTAGAAAAAATTTAGTAAAAAACTTAAGTTTTGTCATTCTGATTGAACTGTTACCTTAACTCATTAACATGAAAGTAATAAAGATTAATATTCTGCTTAATATATGTATAAACTGATGGTGTATCTGTAGTTGTATGCTAGAATGGTAAAGTAAAGAATTAATTTCACTGTGTTGCAGAAAATCAGTAATAACATAATAACCTTGTAAAAAGGTGATATTAAGAGAGTTGTTGTTTAATGTGTGTTATGCTACAAAGCATATTATGATATCATGTGTACATGATGTATCATTATAAATTTGCAGGTTAGTATTAGTATGATTTTGTAATGATTGGAAATGCTTCATCAACCCACATACTGACCTTGTAGTTCAAAGTTTTTAATACTTATCCAGAACATAATATTTGTGCTTGTTGATGTTGCTATTAGTATTGAAAATTGTCTGCCCCATACTTTTTTGATTTACCTGTATGTTATTTTGTCTCAAGTTTTGATAATCTGTTGTGTGCTTGAATTTTAATATTATGTGTAAATATATGTATAATAATTATTATTACCAGAGTTGATATGATTACTACTTTTTACAAAGGCCAAGCACATGAAACGTTTTAACCTCACATGGGAACTTGTAAACAGACATCTTTTCCAGAGTTTGGTTTATTCTGATGCTGTTATTCACAATGGGCTTCCTGATATATCTAATCAAAGGTGAGCTATGGTACTTATTTGAAACACTGTCTCAAAGGATTTAGACTACACATATATAAGTTGAATTCTTAGGTTTCAGTCATTGAATAAAATGCAATTTATTTGCACTGTTTTTTTTTGCCTTGTAAATTTTGAAATTATATCCGTTTATAGGTTTGACTCTATGCATATGTTCTATTTTTCTTTTTATTAGTGTTTTATGTATATTATTGACCATACTTGTGTCAAGAATTGTTATTTTTTTTCATTTGAAGTAAATATAACATAAGTTCTTTGTCCAGAATGCCATTTTACTATAACTCAATATTTCACCTGACAGCTTCTTGAGAAGTTTTATTCCATAAGTACTACATTAATTCCAATTAAGTGATGTATTGGAATGTAGTTACGAGAGTATTTTGTTCACATAAAGTATGGATTCTCAGCCAGCATCAAACAGCTACATTGTTTAAAGTTACATTATTCGAACAGTGTCCATGGTCAACAGTGAATGGTAATTGTGTAATATATATGTATATTCACATATATTATTGTAATTAGGTATAAATAAAATGTAAATTCCTTATTGTAGTACAGTATGAAACCCATTATTATAAAACAAGTTTGTTCATAAAGACCAACCTATATGATTACTAATTTTAGACTGTTTTCTCTCGTTTAAGATAGATTTTTTTAATGAACTCCAGTTAGCATTCAACAAAATTAAATATAAGTATTTTCTCTATTTTATGTGATTTAATTTTATGTAAAATTAATATTTTATCCAGTTTGAACATTCTGCAATTATGTGTTTCAAACTTCCTCAGAACTGTTTCTTTTTCTGTAGGCTTGGTGGAGCGTTACGAGATAAGTGTCAGCATGAGAGCATTGCGCTGCTGCAGACATTTGATCAAGAGATGACAGTACTAGCAGTGAAGTGGCAAGAAGCACAACAATTGCTCTACGAGTTTACTCAGGAACATGTATGTTACATGGCTAGTTTTGTTCATTAGCATTAAAAAAAATTGTATTTAATTGCTTTGTTATACTGTGTTCATGATTATTATCTTAAATAGTATTTAACTAAAAAATAATAAGTAAAATAAATTTAAAAAGAATTGTTAATTTTATGGTAAAACAGGTATAAAATTGAAAGTAAATGAATTGGAGATTGTACATCATTTTTGTTTTTATTCAAATAATATATGAACAATTAAGTTAAGTTTTTAAAAGTATGTTAACAAAATGTGGGATGGGTACAAACTCTTCATTGCAAGTTAGTTGATTGTCATAGAAACATTGTTTATCACACATTGACTACTGCTTTTTTTTGTTCTGTTGAAAATGCAAGTTTAACTCTTTCAACATGGGCTCAGTCCCTGGGACCGTGTCATGTGACCTTCTGTACTCTTTTAAAGTTGACATAAATTTAATAATTATAACTCTCTCTATATATTGGGTATATCTTCACGAAATTTGGCAGTCTTTCAGTTAATATTACAAGTCTTTCATATACAAAAAGTCATATTTCTTATTGAAGTACTTTCAATAAAATAAAATAAAGTTTTGTACATGAATATATTGAGTATTTGTTTTGAATAGTCCGTGTGCAAAGTAATTTTCATGTTAAAATTAAAAATACTTTTTGCCATCTCAAAAATCTCAGATTTACTTTGTGCAATCCCTAAAACCTCCTAAATACATTTCAAACGTTTTTTTTTTGTGTTTTTTTTCACTAAATCCTTATAGTTTATATGTTATTTTCGCTACCCTAATCTCAAAATGGGATTGGTCAATTAGACCGACCTCGTAAACACCCAAAAAAATCAAAATAAACCTAAATTAACCTTCTTTTCTTTCTAGTATGACTTCAAATTGTAACATGAAACTACATTCGTTTATCCTAAGTAGCTCTGAGTTCGTAACATTATACATCTATTTATGATTAAATGTTATTGTTTTATTGCCCCTTGAACCGTGTCTAACTGTTATCTGCACCATTATAAGTTGTAAATCATGCGGGGAATGTGCAGCTCACGTTATGCAATTGAATTGCATTACAGATGAGCTGCTCGCATGGGTGCTTCGTGAACAATTTTAATTTTATTATTATTATTTTACCTATTCTAGTCTTAAATAACTTAAAAAGATCTGTACTTTTAATTTTAGTTATTTTTATAGTAATATATAAAGAATAGATATGAAAAACAAGAAATAAAGTACTTAACCAATCTTCTTTTTTCTTACCCTCAGTTATCAAGTAGAGTAAAGCCTGATTTTTTTTTAGCGATTATGGTAAAGCACTTAACAATTTTTATTTACTTAAATAATACATCAAAGAATATAAACTAATAAAATGCAAAAAGTAAACAAATTCATTTACTTCTAAAAATTTTCCTGGCTTTCTAACTATGCGACAAAAGCCATTACAAATTCATCCAAGCTAGTCGTTAACTTTCCCACAGGAAAAAAATTGCTACTCCGAGTGACATTTTTTTTTACTTGAAGAGAAATGCTAAAGTAGAATAAATAGGCAACTAGCCACAAAACTTCCAGGAAAATTACTTATTTCACTATCTAAACCCCTAAAATGAATTTTGAAAGTGTATAAATAGTAAGTCATTTAGAGAGGCTGGAAGAGTACAAAATAAATGTAAATAATTTCTTGTAGTGGATAACTTAATAAACTAGATATTTAGCCATAAATTGAACTATTATTATAGCTGACTTCATGCTGTTATATTTTTTGCTGGATACATTGATTGGGTTATGCTCTGTATTTTTGTTTCTGTCCCCTTAAAAATAATAATAAAATTGACTAACCCCATAAAGGAAACAGTACAACAAAATTTGAAATCACTCTTCAAATTGATTATCTAGTGATTTCCAAAGGCACACAATAGTACATTAATTTAGCATGATAAATGTAATCTAAAACTTTTATTATATTAACTTAATTATTTAATGCTTGGGTGGTTGGACTCCACTTTAAAAGCAAAATGACACCATTAAATTAGAAAAATTATAGAAGGTAAACTTGTAGTCATTTCTCCACATGTTGAAAAAATTAAATACTACAGAGTTGAAATTTATTCATTAAAAATGTTTTATTTATTTCAATTTATATAGAAACATAAATAAAAATTCCAAATTTTGACTATTGATTTCAAGTTGCTCCCAATGAAGTCGTTAGTATTTGTGAATTTGCTGAATATATTATGACACTTGTAGCTCCTTGTAGGAAAGTCTTAATAGATTTGACTACAACAGCACTAATTTAACCTTGGAACATAAATATAAGTGTAGTTTTATCAATTTTTAGCCAATCTCTTTCTCTATGGTATCGATATAGTAAATTATGATTTTTTTGGTTAATTAAAATGTATATATAAAATATAAAAAATAATTTCTTTTTACATCCTCCATGTGGGAAATTTCACAAGTCTTAGCAACCTATGACAAGTGGCAAGCAACTACAAAGGTCATAACTGAAAGAGATAATTGTTTGCTTTACTTTATTTACTGTTCTATGTTTAAGAAAAATAAGTTTAAGAGCTTATTTGCAAATAGAAATAATGTATTATAGTTTAAATGTGACTGTACTTTACAAAATACTAGATCACGAAACACAGCCAAGACTGGTTACTTTGTAAAGACTGAAGGTCAGTTATATATTATTCGATACGAGTACATGTATGCCGCATCATTGTAACTTCTGTATTGTTAGCCAGGCACGGCTGAAAGGTCAATATGATGGCAATAATAAATATATAACGTTATGAGATTTAAGCTAGTTAGACTAAAATTTTGTGTTATAGTTTGTAGTCATTCTAGAATGAAAAAAGCACAATTTATATTTTTTTCTTAATTTTTTTTATTGAGGTTACAAAATTGGTCATATTGAACCAACTTGTAATGAAACACACTGGTGAAAATAACCAATATAATACAGTTTTGTAAACAAAAAATTTTATAATTATCTGGAGATTATATAGATTTCACATGTGGAATTGAAAATGTTCTAATGCATTAAAGTATTTTTAATCTTAAAATCAAAATTGATTTGCATGTTGGATAGTGAACATTCTGAAAGAAAAAGGTTTACAAGAAAATCTTCAAATAAAAAATCTTAATACTTTATTTAAAAACCTAATATTTTGTATACAAAAACCTTGTAATGTTTACCAATAATCTGTAAAATTTTGTTAAGATGTGCTTACATTATCAAAATTATAGTATAATTACTCTCATGGATACTTTCATGGTTATGAGCTGGGTGGATTCCACCCAGCCTGTAATGGAAGGGTTAACATTACTTTTATGGGGATCTGACTTTTTTTTGGGTGGGTGGGATAATGGTTGATGTTTTTTGGATTTTTTGTTTTCTTGAGATACTAAAAAGGGCTTTTGTTATGCATAAAATATTAAAGGTTGTTTCGTCACAGAGCCTGAACATTTTTATTATCCATGAAAAAAAAGATGTACGGGACACCTTTGTAAAACAATACTAACCAACTGAATTTTTCTGTTAAAAATTGTTTTTGTAATAGTCGTTTTTACTATTTACAGATGGCATCATTAGCCAAACAAAGAGTGTTACAGAAAGATTGGGAAGTCTTTTCTTCTCATTGGAAAAGTATTGATGACCAGGCTTTAAGTAAAACAACTCCTTTTGTCCAAACGTAAGTTATGATTAGTTAAGATTGTTTTGAACAGGGTTAAGTACCTTATATTAAAATGATTTTCAATATGCAAATCAGAAAATCTTGTAACAACCATGGCTAGTCATTGTAGAATGGCATGTGTGAAAAATACATTTTTACAAATTTTGGTGTTTCATAGATAGTGTGACCCCACTGAAATTGATCTCTTTTAGGCAGGATTTGTAATAATCCTTTCCAATGCAAAATATGCATACATATCATAAAAATGTGTTCAAATTTGGGTGTTAGGATTTTCAAGATGATGATATCTCTCAGCATTGGAAAGCAAAGAAATATGGATCTACCTGGGTCATCAAGAAAGAGACATGCAACAAGTAATACCTCAGCTATGGTAAATAATCAGTGTAAGAGGTCTTGTAATGGGTCAGAACCCATAAATATAAGTGGCAGTGGCAAAAGTTGTACATATACCCTAGTCAACAGTATGCAACATAATCAAGAAGTATCGCTGTCTGGAAAGTGAAGTCAACAGAGTATAGGTTCACCAAGGTAAGGCTTCCACTCATACCTCCCATTCAACCATTGCATACCTCAAGCAGCTGGAAAACGAAAGTGGTATTCATGTTATTCCATTCAAAGACATACTGATGCATAAGTTGTGGACTTTGTATGAATGGACTGTTGAAATGGACACAGGAAAACCAGCATACACTTGATGGATTATGGAAATCAATCAGGGAGGTGTTGTATATCTGAGCCTTCTACAATGGAAATTATGCTGTGGGACTATTATTTAATGCATAGTTTTAGATAGAACATGATTTGACATGGTGACCTGAACTGTATCAATATGCTAAAGCTCCAACATCATTTTAACATAATTTGCTCTATCGTTGTAGTCTTAGCATGTGTATATTTATTAGGAGATTTAAAACTTTAGGTGGCTTTGTTCTGTTCTTAACTCTGATTATATGAGCTCAGTCATTTTGACTGACCTTGTAACCACGAATCCATACCTACCTTATCTCTGAATTTATTAAGTGTATCTTCACAAAATCTGTTGTATACAAAAATTCAGTTTTCTTTTTTATTTAAACATTTTTAATAAAGATTTGTCTGTGAATTTAGGAAATCAGTCTGACTCAGATTCTGACTAATCTGAAAGCAAAGTGATTTCCATGCTGAGAATAATAACACTTTTCATCATACATTTTTCATATTATATTTGCATAGCCTCTAGAATGTCTTAAAGGAATATCGAAAGATTTATTCAGTAAAAGTTGATAATTTTTGTTGTTTTCTATACCCTAACACTAACCATAGTTAAATCGTCAGTGTATAGTAAAATAAAATTGTGAAATAAAATGAACAGTACCCATCCTTTCTTCCTTCTTTGAAGACATCATTTTGGAATATAGTTGGTTTTCTAATGTTCACGATTTTAACTGTATTCCTTTTCACATAAAATTTATTTTAATTTTGTAGTTTTAAATGCTTAGCTTTTACAATATACAGTTTATTCATCCCTGAAAAGAAAGCATTACAGTGGGAATACATTAGCAGATTCTTGTACACCAGCATAAAACACAGTGAAATTTTGCACTTGGGAACACATGCTGAACTAGGCACAGTTTGTTTTTTCTCCTCTAACTTTGTACCTTTCAAAGATTCATTTTAAATCACAGATAATACATAAATCACTAAAATAGGCTGTCCAAAAACACCTTTAATTTAACTGGCTTTTTAATTCAGCTATAAATAGTCTAAAAATCATTAATGCTGTGAGAATCAACTACTACACATCAGTTACTTCCTCTGGACAAGTGCAGACAACCTTAGTGCTTTGCATTATAAGACACCAACCATTCCTCTGGGATGGTCACTGTTGCCACCAAATTCAACAGAATGGTTGTAGACATTAAATAGAAAATAAGCTCTTTGTATTGGTTACAAATGTATATGTGAAATAGGATCATATGGTTTTGAAAACTGTTTTTGAAAGTTAGGATAGATGGGCAGCCTTAGTGCTTTATGCCTTAAAACACCAACCATTCCTCTGGGATAATCACTGTTGCCACCAAATTCAACAGAATGGTTGCAGACATTAAATATAAAATAAGGTATTTGTGTTGGTTAGAAATGTATATATATCAAATAAGAACACATGGTTTTGAAAACTGCTTTGAAAGTTAAGATAGATGAGCAGGACTTCTGTCATGGATTGGGAAAACTTCTGACATCTCAGCAAATGGAAAAGTTAAGGTATTGAAACTACATTTGACCTACTAAAGGGGAGAAATGAGAGCATTCACATGTCACATAACAAAAAGAAAGATTTTAGCTATATTTTCTCTAAATTATGAAATTAATGTAAAAATATTAAATATAAACTACATTCTAATGCAAATTTTATTGAAATGAATTGATAATAAGATTATTACCTGTGTACTTAGGGTTCAACTATGATTAGTTGTAAAAGTTTTGGACACAAGAATTGAAAATATTTAGATAACTACATTTTACATAAATAATTTACTTTGGACAAATTAATTGTGATTGCTTAGAAACTGTTTATTATCACAATGTATACTGGAAAAATTAAAAAGATGTACATGATCCAGCCTTCAGTTAAACTGGCTATCTTTAACAAAATATAAATTATAATTATTTGAGATTTTATGGAATTCATTTTACGACACAGAGAATAATGAAATAGACTTTTTTCTTTCTTTTTTTTTTTTGTAACCTGAACTGAATTTTGCTCTTTCAGATCTCCAGGTTAGATACAAGTTTTGTATGAGAACCATAGTATTTAATGAAATTATTTTTTATGCAATTATTTTTGATAAACAATGGCAGTTAATATTTTTTAATCAATTTCATTTGAACTTTGTATAACATTTTTTGATATTGTTGATTGAAACTTGTCAACTTTTGATGCATTGTTAAACTGATGTGTCAAAGGGTCACTAGAAACTAGTAGCAAATATTGTATACCTTAACACTTCAAAAGGCATTCTGTATCAGTAAAAACAAACAAAAAAATATGTTAATAATTAACCAGCACTTAGTCTTGAAAAGTTTAAGTTGGGACTGAAGTTTTAACACTGTCATCCTCAGTTTTATTATTATTAGTTTTAACCAGTCAGTCTTTTCAGGCTGGAATAAGCTGGAAATGCAAAGTTTTGAAGATAACAATCAGTAAACTTTTAGAATTGGCTCAGTTACTAGTTAGTTAGAATAATTTGTTTACAGTTGTTTTTTGTGCTGCATTACTTTTATAAATGTAAACACTTTAACTTTTTTAACAGGTCTTCCTATGGTTAGGGGTCAAAGAGCATGTTATCATGTTTGTAGACTTACATTCAAAGCTTTATTGAACTCCTATTTTATGAATGTATGTCAATAACTTTGGTTTCAAATTGTATATAATAATTCAAA
>NW_013667234.1:123651-151093 GCF_000517525.1 Limulus polyphemus | reverse complement strand
ATACATTAGTTAATTTCTTAATTTAAAAGTAAATATTAAAAAAAATCCTAAATATTGACTTTACAAACTAGAAACTCAAATTACAGGTATAGACAACCTAGAATATAAAATAAGAACCTCCTATCTTTTCTATTTTCTGGAAATACTTGCTTATGTACACCTACTTCACCCTCTGATGTATGTATAACCAATCAGAAGCTCAGAATAACCCCTTTCTCAGCCTTTGCATATTATTTACGTGGGTAATTTTTCCTTTTTATGGTAGAATCGAAACAGAAAGGTAGGAGAAAATGGAGCTCAAAAAATCATGTTTTTTAGACCCAAATGCAGCTTAGTTACTAAGCCTGACAAATTATAATGGAATTTTGTGGTATTGATGTATTAGTTTATGATTTTTTGTTATTTCAACATGCATATATAAAACCTAAAAAATTGTTTTATTTTATATCCTTTGCATGCAAAATTTGACAAGGCTTAGCAAATTCCGGCAAGCGAGTGAAAAGTTCATAAGTAGAAGAGAGCTTTGTTTTCTATACTTCTTTATTGACTGTTGTATATTTTAAGAAAAATAACTGAAATTTAAGAACTTATTTATAAATAGTAATAATATATATATACATATGTAACGTATTATAACCAAATTGTGACTTTATTTTGCAAAATACTTGTCCACTAGAACAAAGGCAAGATAGGCCTCTTTGTAAAGACCAGTTTTATGCTATTGGATACAATAACATGAGTGCACGTGTGCCGTGTCATTGCAATTTCTGTAGTGCTAGTCAGACATGGCTGAAAGGTCAATAAAATAAAAATAATATATATATATATATATATAGATGTATAATGTTAGGAGATTTAATCTATTTAGACAAAACATTTATGGTTTCATGTTATAATTTGTAGTCATTCTAGAACCAAAGAGCATAATTTATATCTGTTTCCTAATTTTTTATAGTGGTTACGAGGTCAATCAAATTGGCCAAACCCATACAGAGATACAATAGTGAAAATAACAGATAAAATTATCTGGAGGTTTTTATCAAACTATAAAGATTTTGATGGGAAATTTGACAATCTTCTGATGTATAAAAGTATTTTTAACTTTAAAATATAAATTACTTTGTGTGTTGGATAGTCAACAATCAAAAAGAAAAAATACCTAAGCAAATCGTTAATTAAAAAATCTTTAACTTAAAAAAAATCTGATATTTTGTGTACAAAAGCATTATAGTGTTTACTGATAATGTGCAAAATGTTGTGCAGGTACACATCCTGTATTAAAAGGTATAGTATCAAAACTATAACAAACACAAAATTGTAATAATTTAAAATATTATTCTGTTATAATGAAATTAGAAATTTTGGAAGAAATAGAAAGCAAAATTTCTCCTTCATTTTAGGCCTTTAAAGTATTTATATATTCAGAAGTTTCTTTGAAGTCTAATGGTTTGAGAATTTATGTTTTACATTTGATTTAGAGATTCAAAAATGTAAGTTTGACAGTTATATATTCCAAATGATAAAATGTATTTATAATACATTTTTGAATTGGTTAGGTGTAATATAAACATGTTTTGGTTGTATAAAGATTATTTAATTTTATTCAACTGTTATTTTATAGGTGCCCGTGTGATGAATGTATGAATTCTAAACAACTTTCAACATCCCACTTTGTTCCCAGTCTCTTGACTCCAGAGGAGTTGGCTCATATGGCAGAGCAAGCAGATGGAGATTCATCCTATAGACAACCTAACTCCTTTAGCAATCATTACAGTAAAGGTAGCGAAAAAAATGCTATCACATCAGTTCAATCTCCTTTGGCAAATTCACATGCCAGACAATATACAACCCCTTCTCACTCCCAGCTGAGACACCCTTCACAGTAAGTTTCAGTATTGTCCACCGTGTTGTACTGTATTATATGTGTAATATTTTTATAATACACTTCTGTAGAAAATAAGAAATTATGATATTGAAATTGGGTGTTGTAATCATAAAAAACAGCATATGATTTATTTTTTACTATAAAGTACTTTTGCTTCATTTCCAAATATTATAAATAATTGAGTAATTAATAAACTCAAAGTAATTACATGAAAAAGATCTAAATGTGTTAAAAATTAACACTAAAAGTAAATCTGTCAGTTCCAGTACTTCACTAATCTTTTTGAAAATTAGTTATTTTTTCCCCTGTGATATCCCATGCATTTTGACCAATTACATTATTCTTCCTCTCCTTATATGTGGAAAGAAGAAGGAAAAAAGTAACATGTCACAACAGTCCCTGTATATTAGTTTTTGCACATATCTTTGTTTCATTAGTGATATTCAAGAAATGTTTTCTTTTTAATAAATGGTTGCTTTTCTATATATTACTTTTCAAACTAGGACTTGGTTGTTGAAATTGTGTTGATTAATTTAGCAAATTTATTTATTTTAATTTTTTAACGTTGTGTTCTCTATGAAACTACTTCTTGGCTTAAACTTAGTTAAAGCCAGTAAGTAGCTTTTGGTTTTTAAATATTGTAGTTTCAGGTCACTAAATAAACTCACTTTAATTGAAAGCTATTTTTAATACTTTTTTTTAATAATGAAAACTGTTTCAAAATGCTAATTATTTCCCTTGTTTTGAAGTTGATAGGAAGAAGTGAACCTCATTGTTATTAAGTATAATATCCTGATGTAAAATTGTAAAAGCTTATTATATTCTTAACATTTAATTGAGAGGCATCTAAGTTATAGTAGTCTATGCATCTGTTATATCTAGTAATGTATCAGGAAAGAAATTGAAAGTGAGTTAACTGCTGTTATGATAATTTTACAACAATTGAATTTTGTTCATTTATCACAGTAGCTGTTTCAAGCTTGTTTTGAATTTCTGTTTTCCTTTACAAGACAGACTATGTCAGAAATTTGTAATTTTAATTATCAAGTTATATATATACATGTATGTATTTCCAGGAAAGAATCAAGTCAACTCGTATCCTCGTCAAAACAGACCTTAGAAGTTCAGAGGGTGGTGATAGGTGCTCCAACAGAATCAAATGAGACATCTGTTTGTTCCCAGAGTCCTGTTTCCATTTCCAAATCAGACAGCAACCGACCATCTAGAGCTTTAAAACATCATCACTGTCAACTCTGTCTCAAGCAGAACAGTCACCGTACAGATCAAACCACTCATGTACAGTGTGATTTATCTCAGCCTTGTCATGTTTGCTGTCAAAACTACCAGTCAAATTATGCTACTAGTACATACAGTCATTCTGTCAGTAATTCCAACTTCAATGTATCTATTACAGCTCCAAGTTCTCCTCTCAGACACTCCTTTGTATCTACATCTCAGCTGAATGACACATCAGAATTCGCTCAGCATTGGAATTTCAGGGGTTTAACAATAGAAGAGAAAGGACAGGAAACGAAACTTGAAACCCTAAGTACAAATGTACGTCACTGGGTTTGTCATTTCACCTTTCCCTTAGTCTTTGTATGGTAAGAGACATTGTGAATCCAAGAGCAGAGAATTTTAGCTATCATATAAGTAATAACTGGAATATCAAATAATGTATTAGTAGTCGTGTATGATATGTAGATTTTATGAATGTGTTTCCCAAAGAACTGAAGAGAATTAACATTAATTTCTGATATTTTTGTTTTCTTTTGTTGTTTTCTCCCATAATTATGGTTTTCTAATATATGTTACATTTGTTGAAGGTTAAAACAAAAAAGCTTTGTTAATTATATTACTTTTAAAAGATTTTTAGAATTTTCTGTCATTCACGTATGATAAGACATTCTGTTTTCAAAATTTGTTTACAAAAATACACATCTAGACACAAGGCTAAATGATTGTAGATGGTTATAAAACAAAATATCATTAAGATTCATTCTAAAACCTCAGCATTTATTGAACATTAGCATTTCATGAAACAATTAAGTTAATGGCTAATGGGAAATTAACTATTAGTGCATGAGTGTTAATTCAGGAAAAGTTTTATTGGTTTATTTTACCCACTTATTTTTAAACATTCCAGTATTTTTGTATGTTATCTTTATAAAAGTGGGTTGTACAATACATTCCAAAATCTCAACAGTTTAACTCGCTTGCCATTGGGTCAGTCATATTGACTGAGTTCATAACCATTTTGTACTCATTATAGTTTCTATACTATGAATTTTAATACAGTAGATGTACCTTTCAGCAAACATTACATCTTTTGTACACAGAAAATAAGATTTTTTTAAAGAAACATTTTTACTAAAGATTTGTCCATGAATATATCGAGTATTTTTCTTGACTACTCCGAGTGCAAAGTGATTAGTGTATCCAGATTAAAAATACTTTTCTTTGTCCCAAAGATCTCAAATTTTATTTCCGTAATCTCTTTAAACTCCTAAATAAATTTCAATTGTTTTTCTCAGTAAAACTTTTTACATTATCTGCTATTTTCTCTACCCTAACTCTATACAAGATTATTCAACTTGACTAACCTTGTAACCACCAAAAAAAGATTTGAAATATATCTAAATTACCCTTTTTTCTTTCTAGAACAACTTCAAATTGTAGCATGAAACTACATTTGTTCATCCTAAATATATTTAAAGTCGTAACACTATACATCTATTTATACTTAAATTTTATTGTTTTATTGCCCTTTGAACCATGTCTAACTAATATTTGCACTGTATAAGTTGTAAGTCTTGGACAAAGTGCAGCTCTTTTTATGGTATTACATAATGCACGGAATACTCCCAAGCTGCTTGTGAGCATACCTCATCAAAAATTATTATTATTATATATTTTACATTACCTAAAAAATTTCTGATGTTTACATTTTAGTTACTTTTATAATAATAAATAAAGAATACACATGACAAACAAGAAATAAGCCACTTACCTGGGGTCTTTTTTTTATGCCTTTGACTGTTGATAACACTTAATCCTACTTTGTTATATTAATGATACTACTGCACTAAATAATTTTTTATTTAATTGAATAATGCACCAAAGAACACAGAATACTCACATGCAAAAAGCAGACAATGTCTCATAACTTTCACAGTTCTTCTGGCTTTCTGATTATGTGACAAAAGCCATTAGAAATTCAGCTAAGCTAGTCAATGTATTTCCATGGGAATAAAATTTGAACTGAAAGCAAAATTGAGGATTTTCTGTACAGAAAATAACATAATGTAACATGCCATTTGATAGCTTAAAAGATTGGCTTTCTATTGGTTATAAATAATATACATCAGAAAGAACTGTTTGCAATTTCTGAAAGAGAGGATGTGACATTTGAGCAGGGCAAGAGGGGTCTGATTTTCTATTTGTGTAACCAAACAAGATTGTTTTGCCTGAGTGATGATGACATTATAATGAATAATTTACATTAAACATTACACTTCTTGGATGGGTAGCAAATAAATTGGAGAAGAGAGAATGCCTAGAGAGAAAATGTCACAAATCCCATACAAGAAGAAATTGATGTTTTTTTGTTTATATTGCCTTATGAAATTAAGAAATTAAAACTTATATACTATGAAAATTTAATTTATTAGCTGCATTTTTATGCCAGGTTTATTCATATACCATGATAACAAAGTAGTTTAAATAAATTTTGACTGTAACTCACTAAAACCTCATGACATGCACAGAAGAAGATGCCTGTGGCAAGAAGGTTAAGTAAGTTGCCTATATTATCAAAGATGTTGATACTTATTTAATAATCTTAAAATATTCATTAATCCAAAACTTCATATCTTAAATATATATTAATCATTAACAAATATTGTTAAGTGTGTGCTTGTTACATGACTCGTTAATGATAATGTTCATTCTTTAGTATTTAAGTCTTTTCAGAAACTTGCACTGCATTAGCGATATTTTTCCATTTTTAATGATATGTTTGTAAAGTAATTAAGATACATTTCTTAGCACAATGGTCTTTCAAGAGTAGTCTTTCTTCTCTACTTTAAGTCTGATACTTTTTATTAGGGATATTTTAGATGAAAGTATCATAATTTTGCTTACAAATAGCTTGTTCTCTGATTATAGGAAAGATAATAATTAACATTGGAACTTTGTAAACTGACAGTAAGATGTGAATTGGAAACTACTATGAATGATGTATAGAATTTCTCACTTGCATTTCTAACTTGAGAAGGGAAAATCTGTGTTTTTGAGTTAGTCATATAATTCAAAGTGACACAACTGTTGCAGTATAAATAATAAAAAATATCAGTTGTAATTAGGCTCCAAATTAACACTAACCAGAGTGAGAAACAAACTCTTAAAACATTACTTAGTTCATTGTACTTTAGAAGAAATTAATTTTATGTTTACCAAACAAGTACTTTATTTTTTTAATCTTAAGCAGTAATTTCATTTATTTATTGTGTGAGTCATATAAAAATCCCTGTGTATTTTAAGGTTTTGAATTTTCAAACTTTTAAGCTATCTACATTCCATTTTTTAAATACCTGTTATCTTAATTCTATTGAATAGCTATTATATTAGTTCATCATAGATTCCATACAATTAATTGAAGGTGTAAGAATTTAAGAAATGATGTTTATAGGATATTAGAGATGGAGATAGCGACTTTGTAAATTTTTTAGTTTCAAAAGTTCATTGATTATTCCAAGATGTATAAATGTGTGCATCTCAAAATATAGTTTCCATTTATTTTATGCTTTACATTAAAAAAAAGTTGCAACTAATTAAAACAAACTTTTGAATTTTCTTAAAACTACTTTTGTTTAAAATCTCCCATTGTTCTCTTTACATAGGCCAATAATTTCTAAATGAAGCTTTTAAAAAAATTAATATTTATGAAATATAGTTGATGTTAAAGTATCTTTCTGTTTCTAAAGTATGTGGGATAGACTGTTCAAAATTATACATAACCAAGCAAGTCCTACTTATGTAGTGATTATTTAATAGCTTAGTTTTATCTTGAGTACTGTAGCTTTTAGTTAATAAAAATTTATAAAACTATTTACAGGGTACCACTGAACCAAGACCCTGTGAGTGTCATGCCTGTACTCAGCTAAAAGATCAGGGTCATTTTTCAGTTGGTCCTTTTTCAAAAACATTTCCGCTACTCCCAAGTGTGTTTCCTCCTCTGCCCCATCTTGGAGAAGTTGGTAGGACTGGTCCAGCTAAACCTCATATCCATCCACACCTGTACAACCTCCATGCAGGAAAATCTTCCACTGTTGGTGTACAGACTACTAAGTCCACTCAGCATTTAGCTTGGCCATTGAATCTTGATGCAGAAGCTCAGGAAATGCTTCAGCGACAGATTTGTTTGGCAACTCTTGGTGACTGGGACTCTTATGAAAATGAACCGCGAGCACTGACACATCAGAAATATGGTAGTTGCTTGGGCAGTGACATGTATTTCAATCCTCATAGTTCCTTTCCATCCATGGTGTCCAGCAGTGTTGTTTTGGACACAGGGAAAATTAGAAATGCTGATGTGATAGGCCACTGTGATGACTCTGTAAGAGAAGGAGACTACCATTACAGTTTTTCTGTGCAACAGTCATCAGTATCTGCTCCATCAGGAACTGCACACAGGAGTCCAAGTCTTCAAAGGTCTCCAGGCTCAAAGCGACACCACTCAAACAGTGAAACTGCATGTTCGGTGTATACCCATGAACACATGGGAGATTGCTGTTTGTCAGGGAAGATGTCTTCAAGTCTTCGGAATGTGCCATCTAAGTCTAATTCTATTTTGAGTAAAGATCAGCAAGTTTCTTCTACAACAAATGGAATTGACAGCAGCACCAATAAACATATGGTGAATGGTAGGTTATTGTAATTGTTAGTTAAACTATAAGTATATTCACAAAGTTGATTGTTGTTGACAGTTCTGTTTCATTATGTTTTTAGACAATGAGATTAGTGTTCTTTAGATCTTTAAACCCCACATTCATGGTACCGTACATTTAAAACTCACAGATAAAGTAATTTCATACTTAAGTTATTCTGCGCTTTTACAGCTGATGAGTAAATTGGGATCTTATATATTTAACAGAGAATTAGGATTTTGTTTTCTTTAAAGAAAAGTGTAGTAATACCAAATTAAAAAGGAAATTCTACTTTGGTGTCATATTTATTTCATGCTGTACAATCAGTTGAAAGAAGTCATGTGCCATACTCATCTTGCAGCCTGTTCTGTCTGTTTAACACTCAAAGAATCAAACATTCACATATGGTACTTACATGTTCTTGTTAGCAAAATTGAATTTATTTTTACCCTTGGCATCAAGCCCTATCTAATACAACATTATATCACCCTTGTCAAACATTGCATGATAATCCTCTCCCCTCAATGTTAACAAAATATAACTAAAATCTGAAGAAAGTCTTTGGGCATAACTGTTTGTAGAACATATTTTTATGTCATTTTCTTAAAGTTTTTGCCAGTCTATGCCACATTTTTAGAGAAGTGGTAACACTTCCTGGATTGCAAGTATGATAACAGTCCCTGACTTTTTATTTGATAGAACAGAAAACATTCCTTAATAAATATTGAGTTTAGGTGTATTATGCCTCTTAATGAGAGTGTGAATGTTATTGTTTGATGACTTTCATTTTTTAAGATCATTGTTATGGGTTATGGTTGGGTGATTTAATTGTATTTCATTCTACTACATAGGAGAGTAATATAGGTTTTTTTAAAAAAAATTAATATGATTTTATACCATTCTTGTATTTTAATTCTAAAATTAAGGGTTACTACTAGTTAGAAGTTACAACCATACCAACAGTCTGCCACAGATGGTGAATGATAATCAAAACCTTGGGACATTGTGGGTTTATGCACCTATGTTTTACCTCTTATTAACTTATTCGGCTCTATTTTCATGGCTAGCTTCTTACCTGCATTGAAAAGGTAATTGGAGAGACGAGATATCCCCAATGTTTTTAATGCTATCTGGAATTACGCTCTTAGCAGTTTTCTGCAAACTTTAATTTATTTGCTTGTGTTACACTGCTGGCTGTTAATTTTATATATATATATAAAATGTGGTTTCATCATACATTGTGTTGGAGGAACAAATCTACTTCTATAGTAAACTTAATTAGTCACTTTTCCACAAATCTGTAATTAATCTTTTTTCATGTATTGAGAATGAACTTGTTAGATGTAGTGGTAATGCAATTGAAACATATGTTGTTGTTTTCTTTTATTGAGTTTTTGGTTTCTTTAGGTTTACCATTTTTTAAAATCACACAGTGTGTTCATTTTCTCTTCAAAATTAGATGGTTATTTGTGTTTAGAGTGTAATGTTTATAGATTACGTCATTTTCTACTACTGCATGCTTTTTTTCATATGGTGGTACACTGTAGAGCTCTATAATGCTTATAAAGTGATAAACACTAAAGAAAATCTTATGTTCAGATTGATACAAAGAATTTTCTAATTACACATGAAAATTTAGTCTGGAAACATTCTCTTTCACACATTAATAATTTTTTTTTACCCCCTATGTTTTCTTTTTGAAAGTTGCTCATATTGGAAAATGTTTTGAATAAACTTATATAAAGTTCCAGTTCAAATTAACTCCTCAACATTGAGCAACAGAAATTAAGCACTTTTCAGTAGTCTTAATACTGGTTGTTTCCATGATGATTATCACTAACAAAGTATTGAATTTTTTATTGTTTTAAATGACCTGTTACTGTAAAAAAAAAAATTGATTGTCTGTACTTTTCATGTACTACAATATAAGGTATGTTAATAAAGAAGCATACGTCTCTGGTTATTTTTATATGAAATGACATTTGCACAAACACCAACTCATCCTCATTCACAACTTTTTTGTTTTTATTTGTGGTTATTCAAACAAATTGTATTTACTCTCTATATACAGGCTTGGTCGAGATGACCAACCTTTTAACCATCACGTAATTATACTCTAACTGTGAATTTATTAAGTTATATTCACAGAATGTGGTAAGCTTTTAGTAAATATTACAAGTTTGACGTACAAAAAGAATCAAAGGTTTTTAAATATGTATTTTTACTAAAGATTAGTCTGAATTTATGAAGCCTTTACTAGTCTGAGTGCAAGGTGACTTTCATGTTAAGAATAAAAATACTTTTTTCATCTTATAGTTATTGAAACGCATCACCTTTCACTTCTTAGCATTATCCCGACTTAAGTTTCTCCTCTTTGCCCATCTAAGCATTGGTATAAATTATATCTCGCCTGAATCAGTCTTTATACTCCAATATATTACTCAAAGCGATTTTGATCTTGTGACTCTCTCCACCTATGTCAATGTACCCTTTTGTGATTACTGAAGATTTCTCTTCAGGGTTATTACTACATTTCTCAATGTTTTCTTTTGGTTTACTTGTAGACCAGTTTTAGTGGGTCTTGAGTTTATTATTTATTCTCTTGATTTTACTATTAAAAAAATAAAAAAGCAGCAGCAAAAAAAAATTTGGAGATGGTTTTGGAATATGAATACACATGTTCATGTCTGAGACACAGAGTCATCTGGTGCTCCTTTTCTTACACCTCATGAGTATGGTGTTATCTGAGCGTCCACCTCCTGCACTTTTTTGAAATTAGTACACCAAATTTATAATGTTATTAAATATTTCTCATGCAGCTTATGAATGTTATCCTTCTTTATTGGGGGAAATCTTTTGTCTGATTACCTGGTCCTTCCACCATTGCCAGACATTGCTATGTCTGTGAGGAGATTTGCTGATCAGTTGAGAGAGGGTGCTGACATGCCTTGTCCTCTTTGTTTATGGATCAGCCTGCCTTGGCTTTCCATCATCTGGAGAACCCTTATTTGGACTCTCATAGATTAGATCCTCTTCTTTCTATTTGGGACTCCAGACAAGATGTTATGGTTACCATAATCAGTCTAAGTTTTCCAGAATTTGTCTGTGACTTACAAAAGTTTTTGTGCTTTTATCACCTTTGTAACTGCTGTCTGAGGATTATCACAGATCTTCTGAACAATTTTTATATGATCTTAGTCATTTATTGACTTTTACTTTGGTCAGGTTATTGGCTTCTGTTCTCTCATTGGTATCTTGTTTGGTTTGTTGTTGGGATCTTTTGGAGAGAGATGCCTTGCTGGAGGGAGTTTGCTTTCCTGCTTCAGTCCTTAGAGATCTCAGAGAAACTCCTTTTCTTAGACAGTCTATTTTTGCTGGTACTCCCAATTCTGTGGAACCTCGAGTGTATGTGGCCTGCGTCCACTCTTCCCTATGCTACCCTAGCATCTAGACTGTCCCATAGGTCTTCTACAGGATGGTTTCCTGCATCTCCTGTTCGATTTTCCAGACCTCCGACTTCAGTGCTATAATTAATTGGAAGACAAGGATGATTCTGGCCTTACCACCAGATATCCTCCTCAAGGGTGGAACACAGACTATGGTGTCGGTGACTACCTTATAGCATCAGGTCCTGTGGGGTCTCAACTCAGAGGGTTCGTATCAGTATGGAAGACCTTCACTACAGATCAGTTTGCCATTCAAGTTTTCAGGGGAGGATTGGACATTCAGTTCATGTCTCATCCATTATCTCTCATACCAGTTGGCTTTCCACTTCTCAAGGACCCTCTTACATCCAGCCGTTGATCTCAAGCCATCCAGGATCTTCAACACAAGAGGCAACAAAGTGTGTCAACTCTTATCTTGAAAGTTTTTATTCCTGGCTGTTTATAGTACCAAAAAAGATGGACAATTGGCAACATGTAATCGACCTTTCTCATCTCAATCCCTTAATCCAGCCTCCTCAGTTTACAATGGAGTCTCTTCCCTTTGGTCACTTTTTTCACCCTATCTATGAAGAACAAAGTTCACATTCACCATTACATGAACGACTGACTTCTTCTTGCCCCCTCCCACCACTTGTCAGAACTTCTCACTCAATCTCCATAAGCAGAAACTGCAAGAGCTGGGTTTCTTATCAAAAAGTAGAAGTCTGTTCTTACTCCCACACAGTATCTCATCCATTTAGGGGTGTTTTTCAATTCCAGACAAAGTTTAGCCTAACCTTCTTTTTTTTATGTCTTCAAGCCATGGAACTGGTAGTTCAATTACAGTTGTCTCCTTCTCCAACAGCATGTGCAGTTTTATCTCTTTTGGGGATATGGGCATTCTTGGAAAACTCATTCCTTTAGGTTGGGCTCAAATGCTGACCCTTCAGTGATCATTATGGAACCAATGGAACATTTGCATACATGCTCTGGATTGTCCAGTGATCCTGCTGGCTTCCAGTTTGCAAGATCTTGGCTGGTGGTTAGACAGGAACAACATGACAGTTGGTGTCCCTCTACTGCCACCATGTCCAGTGATACATCTTTTCACAGATGCTTCTTTCCAGGGATATGGTGCTTGTATGGAGAATATGGAAGTCACAGGCCTTTGGACAGAAGAGGAAACTTCTTTTCACATCAGTCTACTAGAACTTCTAGCAGTTCAAGGAGCTATGACTTAGAGTCTTGGATTGTTGTGAGGGAAGTTGCTAATACATCACTCAAACAATTCCACAGTTTTCTTGTACACTTCAAAGCAGTAGGACTCTCACTTTTTAACATTGGATCTTCTATTTTTTTAATGGACACAAACATCAGATAGTTCTCCTTGTTTGCCATGTTCCAGATTTAATAAATTTAGTGGCCGACCAGTTATGTCGTCATAACAGAGCTCTTCCCATGGAATGGATGCTTCGTTGTCAAGTTTTTATTGAATCTGCTTTCATCTCAGAACACCTCAAAGCAATGCTTTTGTCACACACTAGAATGTTCAGTTCCCATCTTTCTGGTCTCCCATACCTCACTCTCTGGCTTTTGAAGTAGATGCTTTCAGCCAGGATTAGATGTGTCTACATCTTTATGGGTTCTCTCCGATTCGTCTGTTATTCAAGGTTTTTGCACTGATTCTCTCCTTGTCCTGTAGAGTTCTTCAGGTGGCACCACTTTGACCGTGTCAGCCTTGTTTTTCACTCCTATATCTTCTCCGTCTCTGTCCATCTGTCTTACATCAGCCTCGTTTGGACTTTTTTGTCTGGCAGTCAGTGTTTTTCAACTTCATGCCTGGCTTTTGTGTAGTCCATCACATGACATAAGGAACTGACTTCTCGGGTGGCATCCTTATTAACATTGTCCATTTGGAATTCTTCTTTGGAAGTTTATCAGTGGAAATGGTTTACTTATCATCAGTTACCTCTCAGACATGGGTTTAACCCTTCTTGTCCCACTGTGCCACATGTCTCCCAATTTCTGACATGGTTATTCGAGAGAGGTTTGGCACTTTCGTCTATTGCTCTGTATAAGGCTGCTTTATTGGCTACTTTTCAGTTTTTTAAGAGAAGAAAAGTTTTGTCATTACTACTGAAATTGTTTTGGGTTATCTGTCCTTGTAGACCTTTCCAGGTTCCTAATTGGGATATCATAGTGGTTCTCCATGCCTTATTTCATCCAGCTTTTGAACTATTGCGGTCATGTTCATTTTGTTATCTTTCACTTAACACTTATTTTATTCTGTATTTGGTGAGCAGGCGTCGACATTTGGATGTGTTTATGCTTCATGTTTACAAGATTCTTTACCATTCCACTTATGTTCTGTTGTATCCAGACAGATATTTTCTACCCAAAACTTCAGTAGGTAGAGAAGGAAAAAAGGCTCTCTCTCCTATTCATCTTCACTCAATTTCACATTTATATGACCACTCAGATTCAGATAATCTTTTATGCCCAGTTTGGGCTCTCCAATGTTATGTAGCATGCACTGGAGCATTTGTTTATCCATTGGGATCCTATTGTTACATGTGACCTATCCCCTGTCACTTTGACAGGTTGGATTCATTATTTTGTTTGTATGGCTTACTCTGGGCCATCACTGAAAGAGAGAAGTCTTCTTCAGGTTTCATATTATCAAGTTGGACATCTCTTGATGTCCCTGGCAGCTCAGTTGCATTGCCTACTGAAGGAAATTGTACAGGCTGGTAAATGGATCACACCTAATGCCTTTATATAGCACTATTTACTTGATTTAGTGGTTTTCTCCTCAGATGTGTTTAGGCTACCTCCCATGGCTATTTTATATGCCCCAGCTTAATTGTGACAGAGGTGAATGACTTCATTTCTTCTGTGTTATTCCGTTTTTTTCAGGGACTCTCTCATCATTATCATTTGGATCCCACTCAGTGGCAGATGTTGCCTGGTCAGGTATGCTTTTTCTAAATCAGCACTAGCTACCAGTAGAGTAATAAATAAAATTCCTGATAGCAAAGAGCTATGTTGAGATGGGGTGTTCCATAAAACAACTTGACACTTTCCGGGTGGTACACAATTATTCAGTACCATACATAATATACAATACTGGGCCGCCACTCATGGACTATCATGAGTAAAGCATAAAGGAATTTTTTCCATCACTTCTGACCTCTGGATTAAATAAATTTGGGTTGGTTTGATTTTCATCATTCCTCAGGATTCCCCAACATGAATTCTCCTCCCATTTCTCCATAGTGGAGCATGGGAGTCCTTACCACTCCCAGTTTCCAGTTGATGGTGTGATGGACAGAGGTCTATTCCTTCTGAGTGATGTTTTGACACTTTATTCCACTCAAGGAGAAGAGGGTGAAGGTGGATACCCTCGCACCCATAACCCTGGAGATTTTGCCAGATGTCAGGTGGGAGAAGGACCAGCCTGTGCAGGTGCCTCCTAGTAATTTCGAGTTCAGAGATGACATTTCACTATCTGGTTGTGTTGAGTGGCCCTTCTTTTTGGTCATTATATTACTTTCCATGATATTGGACAAGGGTTCTCGACTCCTTAATTCTGCACGCAAAGTGTCAACTACTTGAGCCATTGGTTCAACTTCATTTGTTCCACATCCTCTTCATGAGGTGTTGCCTTGTCTCTTGGGTTGGGGAGTTAGGATTTAGATTCGTAATCCCAGGTCTTATGATCTCTGTTTTCTTCAGGTTGTGTGTGAGGCATGAATGGCCTCAGAATTTCGGGTTCAGTTTGTTGCATTCTGTGCATGTTCAGGTTGATGTAAGGGTCTGTCCACTTTTGTGTTGCTTGCCTTTTCTTCATAATTCTGGTAGCTGAACGTGCAACATTCTTTAACTTTCTCTTTGGGTTTCCTTGATATCATATTACTATAATGTAATGATATCACACTAAGGTCCCCATGCTTAGCCACTACACCTTTGTTCTAGCTATGGGTCTGCAACCCTAGAATTCCAACAAGGAGATGTGGGACCTCATCTGCATGGTTGGGGCCTGGATGACTCTCATGAGCACGTACAATATTTCCAGACTAAATGAGTCTGGTTTTGCAGGAGGAACCAGTTTTGGAATAGATGTCCTTCCTTGCATGTTTATTCTCACAGTGTTATGGTTTTGACACTATGGCCATTTGGCCTTTACCACCCTCATTTTGATTTCATATTATCTGGGCGAAGAGCATACCTGTTCCAGAGTAGTACAGACCCCACTAGTGTACAGTTTGCAAACATTTTCTATGTGGATGCTTTCTGTGTGGATCTTGCCCTCACTGGTCTCTCCATCTTGTAAATGTGGGATTCTAGCTAAAGTGTGAGTGTAGGTAAGTGTGTTTTGGAAGCTTGCATTTTCCTATACCGAAAATGTATTTCTGATAATACTTTCCTCTTCTCACACTATCCTACCTTTCCTCCCCATAATGGGATCGGTGTTTGGGTCTGATAATTTTGTCAGTCTTGAAAAAGTGAATAAGAAGTAATAATGGGAAGCTTATATACAGATCTGTATAGAGGGCAGTTTGACATAGATGGAGAGGGTCACAAGACTAAAATCGCTATGGGTGATATAGTGGGGTATGAAGGTTGGAGCAAGTAAGGTATAATTCATACCAATGCTTAAGTAGGCAGAGAAGAGATACTTTTGTCAGGATAAAGCTAAAGTGTGAGAAGAGGAAAATGTAAAGTTTCAAATTTTATTTGCTTGACATTTCTAGAACATCCTCTTAAATGAATATAAGAATTGTTTTTGAGTAAATCTTTAATTTTCATCTGTTATTTTCTCTAACTAACTGTAGCAAAATCAGCAATTTAGGGTAAAATATGAAATAAATCTAAATTACCCATTTTATTTTTAGAATGTTTGATCTTTCTAACAGGCTATTGCACACTATTATTACAGCAAAAGCAGACAGTTCGAAGCTGAGTTTATATAGATTTATTGCATTATAGCTACACTTAAAAGTCAGATCTTCTCAGAGTATGATGAAATCCTTAATCACAACAGGACACCCTTATGGATAAAATTACCAACACTCTCGTTGAATTGCACAATAATGCCTTGCAATGTGCATGTGCTGTGATGAGGAATTTGTTTATTTAATCAGGTGTTTCATTTATGTTTTCCTATTTAGCCTAATAAGTTTCTAATTTTACTTTTATAACAATAAATAAATAATCTTTATAAAAAACAACAAGTTGAAGTTTTTGTACTCATAAAAGCTAAGCCCCTGATGCACACTAACCCTTCTTTTTGATAAGGATAGTTTGTCTCACAAATGTTTTTTTAACTCGTGTATGTGTTAAAATATAAAATATTGTCATGCACAATAGATAGAATGATTTTAACTGGTTTTCTATCTAAGCTATAAATGGGATAAATATTTCCAATAGTTGGTTGAGCCATGCTCCGAGGATAGAAACAATTAAATTGAGGGCAAATATTTAAAACCTCTTTCTATTGGCTATGAATACTCCAAAAGAAAACAAAAAATGCCCCCCAGTGGCACAGCGGTATGTCTGCGGACTTACAACGCTAGAAACCGGGTTTCGATACCCGTGGTGGGCAGAGCACAGATAGCCCTTGTGCAGCTTTGTGCATACTTAAAAACAAACAAACAAAAAAAACTTGGAGGCTAGGAAATTAGATGACAATATAGGGGTAGGAAGTAAACCTAAAATGGGAAACTTGGAGCTAAAAGTGTTGTATGATTCAGGGAATTTATTTAAATATTTCCTTTTAAAATTAAGAAATCCAAACTTCTATAATATTACAATTTGAATTATAAACTACATTTTGATGTTAAGTTTATTGATGTGTATTAATAATAAAGTTACATTTGATTAAATTTTGAATGTAACTGTAAAAGGCTATGATATGCACTTGTTGGTCAAAATGACTAATCCCATATGCAGAGGGTTAATAGATCTTTTAAAGATTTGGCAAACATTCATTTATTAAAGATGTATTTGAAACTTTATTGTTAATACAATTCATCTTAAGTTTTCAAATAGATGAGTCATATTAGTGGTTAACCTATTACAAGACATGATTTAAATATTACACCTATACATTTTATAAATAATTTGCTTGACATAATATTTTACCAAATAATGTACATTTTGGATTATGCAACAATTTTTTCTCACTAGATTGTAATTCTTTATCACTTGATGTTTTTACATATGACAGAAGAATCCAGTAAATTACTATATAATTAACAAATTTACTAGAACTTGTAATTGACTTTTTTGTAAATGTAGTACACACGTGTGAAAGAACATTATGAAAGTTTTAATTTATCCTAACTCATAAATAAGCTTTCAATTGGAAATAAAAGATAACTTGATAAATAACTATACAAAAAGGCTATTAAGCTTGATATACCATACTTACAAAATAGTTTTATGTATTCCAGAGTATCTAAACCGTTTTATACTTTTAGCTAGGAGTTTGACATTTCATTATGTTCTTAATTTCAGTAATTACATAGGCATGTTTTTTATTGAGTTTAAAAATGCTGTGATTTAATGAATTTTTGTTCTAGGTGAAAATAGAGGAAGTCATTGTGGAGAAGCAGATTGTGAGTCTCATACGCCAGATGGTGAAGATAGTGTGGATGACTCGTGTTCTGAACAGAGCTCCTCCACTTCCATATCCAACCACAGAGAAAGTCGTGTTTGTGATTGTTGTTACTGTGAGGTCTTTGGCCATGGAATGGTTAGTTGTTGTTGTTGTTTTTTAAAAACACTGTAGAAATAAATAATACTAAAGTATTTATAATTATAAAATTTAAAGTTACTTTTGCATTAAGCTTGAGTTGAAAGTTTATAAATTGACTTAAATACTTTTTATTTGCAGTTGCTGTATTTTTAAAAGTGTTTTCAAATTATCTAAAAGTGCAGTTGTTTGAAGAAGTTTAATTGTAAATAATGTTATATACTAACTTTTTTATATCTATTTTAAAGTTTTGATTCAAATATTTCTTATACAACTGGAAACAGTTCATAAAACGTGAGAACTAAACAACACGGAACTGTTGTAAGTAAATCAGGTTGTTAATTAGATTTGCTAGTCTTTTAATTGTTAAAAACCTATGTCTTGCCAGAAAAATATTCAAAGGTGATGTTTTTCTGTGTTACATACACAAATATAAAATGTTATTAAATTAAAATTAAAATAAAAGTCATAGAGTCACCTGTTAGAAAACAGTAATCTGTATTTGTGAAGAAAAGCATTTATAGTAAGGAATACTGAGTTATAGTTTAAATTTGATGATGAATAATGCACTTTTTTAGAAAATAAAGTTTGGAGAGGGTTTGGATGACAAAAGTTTGTCAAAATGTTGTACATTTGTAATAAAGTTTCTTTCTCTACCCATTCAAGCCATCTTTAAATTTTATAGTTGTAGTTTTTTGCAAAAAAAAGAAAATTATTAACATATAATATGAGATATTTTTAAAATACCTTAAAAACTGGATGTTGTCTTATATGATACAGAGTCAATATAAAACTTCCCGTGATACACGTATTTGAGTTTCCTTTTCTTTGAATATAATGTTCATATCGCATAAAGATCTATCTTAAAACAAACATAAATCTTAAAATAATGGTTTACTAATGTTATCGCTTTCATTATACAAAACCTTTTGATTTAAGCTTGCTTTAAATGTACAAGATTTTATATCTTGAAGAAACCACAGCTGCTTTGGCTTAACCACATATTGTAGAGTGAGTTTTTCCTGTAAGCTTGCTTATAACATGTGTGTAATATAAAATCTGTTTGAACAATCTCTTTTTATTCAAGAACCAGACTATTGTTCAATTGTATGTGAAGTTTTATTTAAACTTAAAATTCTAAAGAAGTGATTTATCCTCATCTCTGACATCTAATGGCAATAAAGAAAAATAATTATGTATGTATTCTTTTAGTTATTACAATCATTCATAATTGTTTAAGTTAACAGGCCAGGCATGATGTGTTATGATAGAATTTACAGGGTCTGATGGCATGTAATAGTTTGATTAAGAATACTGCTTATCAACCAGGAATGCATGTTTGACTCATGTTAAATATCAGTTTTGCACTGCTTTAGAAAATGTTTAAAAGTATCTTTTCAGTAATACTGATTTACTTCAGGTTAATATGATTTATATGGATGCTCAATTTTTATGGCAACCATTCTTCAGGAGTTTTTGTGTTCATAACTGCTATATGGTAGAATTTAGTCCATATATATTCAGTAAACTCACTGTCATTTGAGACATATTTGTTTTTCTAATATTCAAAACTGTTTTCTTGTAATTATTGCATTAAGTATGGTTTTTAAAGAGTAAATTTTTACTATAAATGAAAATGATTTGAGTTAATAAGTTATTACTGTCTGCTTCCAGGCTGCAATGGCCCCTGTTAGTAGAAATTATCCTGAAATGAGAGAACGATTGAGGTTAAAGCTAAGCAAGAGAAAGGTATTAAAATCTCTCTTCTTTGTTTTTGTCTTGTTTATTTCACAAAATAGGAAGAGTTGTGTTAAGATTAACTAGTTTTGCCTGTTGATGTAATTTTTTTATTTGACATCAGAAATAATTTGTTTGACAAATATTGATAATCAGTGGAAGTGGTTCTACATTCCTCATCTGTTGATCTAAGTTACTGAAACTTTAAGGGTAACCCTGAGGTTTTTTGCTATTGATCTCAATTCATCACCTGATTAGCATTAATTTAGAAGAGACAATTTCTATGAGATATATCTATTAAAAGGCAATGCTAGTAAAGTATAAAGTCACTAACATAGTCGTAATATACTAGAATTTTCATAAGCTATATATAGATGAAATAGAAATAATTTACTTGTAATAAGTCAGTTTAGTTATTCGTGAAGGAATAAATTAGTTGATGCCTATTTACTGACGCACTTTCATCAGCCAACATTTTTAAAATAAATTCTGTAAATCTGAAAAGTGACTTTTACACCTCAAACAAATCAGAAAAAGAAATAACTTTGTTTGAAACTCTAATAAAAAAAATTATTATTTACTTGCAAAATAATCTTGAGAAAGTTGCATGTGTATAATTATTTTTAGAGATTGCGTAATTAAGAAATAAGATTTGAAGCACCAGTTATCAATCTGCATTTTGACTTAATGCTTTACATCTATAACTCATGGGTTACTATAACTAAGTACTTGTTTCAGACATGTTTTTTTTACTACTGTGGTATATTTAAGAAAATTTATGTATTTAGGAATATGAAGAGTGAAGATTTACATTCTTAATAGTTTAGTTCATTCTTATACTGCACCATACTTATTGCTTACATCTGATTACCTCACTGTGAGATGTTGTAGAATAATCACATTAAGTTTACAGTGACTAACCAATGTTTTCAACCATATACTTTATATGTTTAAATGAAAATAAAAGAATCTAAGATTTTTTCAAAACAAAAACTTAAACTGTGTGTGATATCATGTCAGTTATTTGAAATACTAAAGCACTCTATTTAACAGTAAACATTAATATGTATTATTATTCTTTGGTTAACACTCTCGCAAAACAGTCGGTCGAAATCGACCAACATTATATCCACTTTTGTACCCTTTATAGTTTCCACACTATAACTTTTAATATACTGCGTGAATCTACATCGAATTTGGTGGACTTTTAGTAAACATTACAAATCTTTTGTACACAAAAATCAGATTTCTTAATGAAGTGTTTTTACTAAATATTTGTCTGTGAATAAATATAGTATTTCTATATATTAGTCTGAGTGTTAAGTGATTTCCACGTTAAGAATAAAAATACTTTTCTTCCTTTCAAAAATCTCAAATTTTATTTGCATAATCTCTAAAACCTCCTAAGTAAATTTCAAATATTTTTTTTTTCATTTAAAATTTATATTTTATCTGTTATTTTTCCCTACCCTAACTTTATACAAGGTTGATCAATTTGACTGACCTCATAACCACCAAAAAAATTTTAAGTAAATCTAAATTACCCTTCTCCATTCATGTGATATTGATTTTATTTTTACATTGATGATTAGCTTATTTTGGCACTTTCATCCATACAGGTGATTACATTTCTTAGATAGCTCATCCAGAACTCCAGTTCCCCCTTTTAGTACTAACAGGGTGCTTGGCACATCTGGGATTTTAGATCAGCACAGTACAAGGAACACTTCAGCCATTTCATATGGCTTTGCAGGCCATGGAGTGTCATGTACTGGCTGCTAAAAACATCCTTTCCATTTTGTGGACAGTTGCTTCACATTGCATTATCACTTTCTTCATGTGCACTCACATGCAACACCTTCAGTGAGACCTTGCTTCTCCAGACCCATTCTCATGTAGTATGACTTTTACTTCCATCACATTCGTGTTTCCAGTTTTGATTGAACTGCAAATTACAACAGCAAGCTTTCGTTTTCTTCCTCATCCTTTAGACTTTCTTCTTTTCGCAGATGCTTCTCTCTTTCTCTCACAGTTGAAGTGCTATGTTGTGGAATCAGCATCATTCTAGTTCTTGGATTCTTCTGATGCTGAAACAACTTTTTGCTGTTATGGATATATCTACCAGGTGGTATACATGGCTGTATGCTGCCCAATAAAAAAAGTAATCCTTGTCAAAGAAGTTACTTACTTTTATATAAACAACAACAGGCTTACATAGAAAAAACATAAGAAGTTCCCCCTCACTTGAGGAAGTTTTACTGCAGTTCTTGCACAAAGCTATCTATTTTTGGTCTTCTTCCAATCTTAAACATGCTGAAAGCACATTGAGCTACTGCTGTTGTTTTGATGCTTTTATATTAATCTTAATTATTTAATGTTCAAACAGGTTACCATCTGTAACTAAGATTAATATGAAACTAGAAATTTAGCAGTGGTGTGCATGATGCAAATTAATTTCTGCTGCATAAAACAACACTCACACACACTGAAACTAGCACAAGACAGAAAATTACTAAGATAATATTAATGATTTTTAACCTTGGAAAAAAATGATGTTTATAATATTATCAAGAAAGATATCTGGTCTCAAGATTCCATCTCTGGTATCTAAGGCGATGAGGTACCCTTTTGATAAAAATGCCTTTTGAGTGTCATCATTTAGTCCAGTCTCTTAAGAAATTGGTTTGCTCCACTTGTTTCTCTTATGAATCTAGTCCAGTGGCTCCCAACCTTTGCTCCACCAAGGATCCCTTTTATTATAATTTTTTCCCCCACGGAACCCATGTTTTTGAAAGATTCTGCCTACCCAACAAACTGTTTTTATTAACTAATAATTAACTCGTTCTCCCACTTTTCACTATCAAATAAAAGACATATATAACTGAGTGTGCAATTAAAAAGAACATCAGTATTAAAAAACTTACTTGTTTAATGAGATGGTATTACCTACATGGACCCCAGGTTGGGAACCACTAATCTAGTCCATAGACTTTTAATCTGGTTTTGAATTCTACTTAACTTCTTGATAATTTCGTTTAATTGGCATTATCTAGGTTGTTACCTTCTTGCCTAACAAACTCAACTTTTGGTGAACCAGTGTTTCTTATGCTTTTGTTGGTTCCATCCTCTTTCTTTGTGTTGTTATTCTGGCTTTTAGTATTTCACATGTACGTCTACCTTATTTGAATTTACATTTTCAGAATTGAAATTGATTTCAAACAGGTACTTACCCCTGAAACACTAAAAGCCTTTCATTTTCAGTTTGCTCTCATGCTGTCAACAGCCATGTGTCTTTAGGTTCTGAATATTCTTTATGCAATGCAAACCATGCATTAATTTGCTCGGAGTTCTCCAATTTCCAACCCTTCACGTGACTTATTGTGTGTATCAGGAGATTATTTTACCACAATAACAAAAAAAACAGCACAGTTATTAGTAAACTTCTGTTGTTTTTTCAGTTTTATCACTATAAAAACTTTTTTAAAGTTATACTGTAACAACTTTTGTTTGAATAAAATGTATTTAAAATGGCAATTATGTAATATTGAAAATGTTTGGATAACTAGTTATGATTTAAGTTTTCTTATCTGAACTTTATATCTCACTAGGCTGAAAATGGGGTTTCCAATAAGAAGGACCACCCAGAACCTTCAGAATCTCCTCTTGGTTACCGCCCACTAGATGAAGTGCTGAATTACATTAATGGCACTGATAACAAAGACAGTGCCAAACATTCAAACTCAAAATCAGCAAAGAAGCATCGGAAGAAAATAAGAAAGGTACGTGTGTATACAGTAAAGTGAATGTGAAATACTGTATCAAGTGTAAAATGCCAGAATTTGATTTAAGCAGTATAACAATCATATATTTTTAGACAGTGCTAGAGTTCACTTTATCCTGTAATTATTTGTAAAGTAAAGCCAATTTAATTTCACAGACATGTTACTGAAAATAGTAAACAAATAAAACTAACATTATTCATACAGTTACTTTGTTTGTTCTAAAACATTTTATAGTGTTAAAAAATAATTGTGTAGGCATGTAATCGTTTCTGTAATAGTATTTACTGAAGATAAAAAGCACTACATTATTTCATGTCATTCGTGCAGCTGTGTTCTACTGTTATCATATGACTTAATCTGAAGTATGTCATGTTACGTGTTCTGTCTACACATTTCTTCTCATCATATGACTTGAACTCATGCTAGAGGCTCACAACACTTACCCAAACAACTTGAAAAGATGTAAAAATTATTTGCTTAAGATAGAGTATAAATCCATATACTGTGAAAAGTTGAAAGCTTTTGTGTATAAGTACAACTTATACCAAAATAAAATGTTTTCTGCTGTACATACTATCTGAAATAACTTGCATTATGTACATGAAACATTGCAAAATAACTGTATTTGTATGTCATTTTGATTTGAGATTCTATATTGATAAATGACCAAACTCAGTGTAAGGTTACTATACCTCTTCAAGAGGAAGTAGGAGGATACTTGCTATGTCCCTCATTGTTTTTGGTGGGTTTAGTTTTGCACCAATCATCTAACATTATCCCAGTAACTGCTTCCTGGCACTCACATGACCAATGGTACAAACACCCATCAGGTTTTGAAGGGATCTGCAATAATTAGCCCTAGTTAGGTACGAGAAGTTTTAAGAGACTTGTAAAAATATTTATTGCAAGGTTGTGGGATCCTTCAGTAGTCTGTCATGAAATATGCTACCAGAAAGAACTCCAGCATTTATGAAAGTAGTGAATTCTTTGATGATGTACTGTGGACAAAGCCTATATATGTGGGATTGCTCATTTCTGATGTTGGGACCCATAAAATCAGCAATGAGGAACCTTCTGACAAAATGAAGATGAGGATAAAAGTCAAAATGGAGATAGGAATATGGAACTGTATACAAAACTACAAGCTGGAGCAATATTACTAGGAGAATTAAAAATTGAAGTGTGTTATCTTAGAGCTGAGTGAGATTAGGTATATTAGTTTAGGGACCCGTATATTCAGGAGGAGTATGGCTTGAGACAGAATAACATTAGTCAAGTTTTGGGAGAAACCTTTTAATTTTAGCCAGCATCTAAGTTTATGTGCTAACATCTGATAGTGAAGAAGAGAAACTCACAAGCTTTTATTAAGCTATGCAGGCAGTGAAACCAGAAGAATATCTGATGATAATGAGTGACTACTGTCAAGATAAGTGTAGGTATAGCATACTGTTTGGACCACATGGCCTTGGAGAAGATTAGCACAGTTTTGTGAAGAGAAAGACTAAAATATGCAACACTTGGTTTAACCATCCCACAGAGCATCTGTACACCTGGAAGTTACTACCTGGTGAAAGAATTCTGAGAAATCAGGTAGACTATATCTTATTTGAAGAACGGTTCAGAAACTCTATTACAATAGTAGAACATATATTGTGGTTTTGCTCACATATTAGTGATGGAAAAATTAAGACTAAAACTGGAGAATGGAGAAAAGAGGTCACATGCAGAGCAAAGTGGGATGTGGAAAGAAAGAAAGAAAAAAAAACATAGCCAAAGATTTTATGATATACATTAACACCCAATTTGAAATATTAATAAAGGAACTTGCAAACAAGGATGCTGAGGATCCATTGTGTTAAGTCCAAAGAGTTGTTACAAGAAGCAGGAGAGCAAATTTTGGAAAAGAGAAGAAGGAGCAAAAACAAAATCTGAATGAATGACAAGATTCTAAAAATGATGGATAAAAAAACAACTATCAAGAAGGAGATAGAAATGTGTGGAAGTAGATAAGAAAACCTATGCATTGTGTTTGAAAGCAAATGATGAGTATCTGAACAATTAATGTTCAAAAAATGATGAATGTGAGACAATAGATAACATAGATGAAATCCAAAGAGGTATAAAAAGAGTAATAGGAAACTTACCTTATCTTTCAATGTTGTCACAAAAATAAGGACAACCAGATATTTTTTTAAATTGGGGATATAAAGAGAGGTGGGCAGAGTATGTGATAGAATTATATAAAGATGCCAGGGAAAAGGAACCAGCCCTAGGAATGGTAGGAGCAATTAGCAACAGCTCATCAATTCTGGAAAGGGAGGTATAGAAAGCCATTAGAAGTTAGAAAAATGGGAAAGCTTGCAGCATAGATGTAATTCCAGCAACATTTTTAAAGTAAATAAACATTCTAGGGATTAAATATTTGATTGCAATTCAATTTACAGAGGAGGGGCAATGCAAACAGATTTTAACATTCCCGTTTTTGTGCTGATGTCCAAGAAACCTAAGTCTATGAAGTGTTGCCAATATAGGCCTATCAACTTAATTGGTCACACCTCAAAAACATTGCTAAAAGTATTACTCAGTAAAATTAAACTTTAAAGTTGAAAACTGTAATAATCAGAAGCACTGGCTGATTATTGTTGTGGCATTAATTGATGTAATCAATGCTCATAGGTAATTGATTAATCAAGTTAATTCCCTTGCTCTAGTTATTGGCCCTCAAAAGTAGGGAGAACTCCTGATTGATTGGTTGAATTTTACAAGATCAGTTTTGTACACCTTAACTGTGTTATTGATATTTTTCTTCTTTCACAAAATGCAAAAGTGCAGCTGAGTTTCATTGTGGAAGAATAGTTAAAAAAGTCATTTATGTGAGACTTGTATTTTTGTTAGTGAATGGTCATAGTTGTTAAATCAGCACAGTTTACTTAGTAAACAATTAGATGGCAATTACAAACTACCCATTCTTAAAATCATGAGCATGAAACGTACAGGGAAAGACACTACTGAGATTTGAAACATGTTAATGAAATACATTTTACTATAATTATAACAGATTTGTAATGTTATTTGAAGCTTCTAAAGTCATATCTACTATGGTAATACATTTTTTTTAGTCTTTAATGGATTAAACTTGTAATTAAGGTCAATGTTCTTCAATATATGGGGCAGTTCAATAAAGGATTCAAAAAAGATCCCTAAATATTTATACCTGAACTAGATGTTTTTAAGTCTTTTAAATTATTTTCTCTACCTGTTTCCAATTATCTAATGATATAAGTGATTGTTTCTTAAAAATGGTAAGAATACATGTTTTGGAAGCACTGTAAAAATTGTTTTAAAAATATCTTGGTATGTGATCCATTAAAACAAATCTTAATTAGTGCTATATCTGAATGAAACATTATGTAGTTTTAGATTAGAAAAAATAAAAATTTAAAACAGCAACTTGAAAAGTACCGTCAAAATAGAAATAACAGAATATTCAAGATTCCTTATAATTATTATCTTGGTAAATTTAAAGAAGCAAGGGAAAAAAAATACTTATTGTATTGTGGAAACATTTTTTAAATAATTGTTTTTATATTTAATTTGCTGTAACAGTTGAGTTGAATATTAGTGCTTGCAATTAGACTACAGTTCATTTATTAGACTGTCAAGAAATTAATGTTTCGTTTTGGAACACTTTCATTAACCCCCCCCCCCCCCAAAAAAAAATGTACATCACATATAATAGGTAAACGAACCACCTAAACATCACATTAATGTAGCCTATAAAGTTTAGTATACTCTAATCCCTTATAGTGATGGCACACAATCAGCATGTAATACTGTTTGATTACAAGAAGGGAAACAATGCCTCTGTAGCCATAAAGAATATGAAAGAAAACTGTGGAAATGTTTTGTTTATCATAAGTGTCAACGAT
>NW_013667234.1:105001-123587 GCF_000517525.1 Limulus polyphemus | reverse complement strand
AGTGTCAACGATGGTTCAGCAAATTTTGTTCAGGTGACTTTAGCCTTAAAAACTGTGATGGGCCAACATGTTAGAATTGATATTGATGCTCTGAAGACGTTTGTTGAGTCTAACCCAAGGCAACACAATCATGAAATGGCCCTGAAATTGCATGTCTCTCATGAAACAGTACGTAGACATCTAAGATATTTGGGTGCATCACGAACTCTTCGATGATCATTGTTTCCAACATGTGAACATTGCTTCATCTCTTCTAGCACATAATGCGTGTGAACCATTTTTGGACAGAATTGTCACTGGTGATGAAAAGTGGATTCTCTATGAGAATAGCAAACGCCAAACAATGGCTCAGTCCTAAACAAATACCACTTCCGACTCCAAAACCTGGACTCCATCCACAGAAAGTGATGCTTTGCATTTGGTAGGACATCAAAGGAGTAATTCATTTCGAACTCCTCAATCCACTGCGAACTGTCAAAGCAGAGATCTATAGTCAGCAACTGGAATGTTTAAATCAAGCCCTTCATCAGAAATACCCTTCACTCGTCAATTGGAAAGGTGTTCTTCTTCTCCACGACAATGCACGTCCACATGTGACACTTTTGATGCAACACAAGACTATGGGGTTGGGTTGGGAAGTTCTCCCCCACCCACCATATTCTTCAGATATGGCACCATCAGATTACCATCATTTTCATTCACTGCAACACCATCTTAATGGGAAAACATATGCAAATGTGGAAGATGTTAAAGAGAACATCAACATGTTTTTGCTTCAAAGTCAAGTGATTTCTTTAATCAAGACATTAACAACCTGATTGTAAGATGGAAACGAATGTAGGCTATTTCATTTATTAAAGGGTTTGTTTTGATATATATATATATGTTGTTCAGGTTTTTTTCATCTAAAAAAAGCAACATTAATTTATTGATGACGTAATACATATAGCAATTACATGGCTAACTACATTGGAAACAACACATAGGTTGCTACTGAAAATAGTTTTATCTAGCATCCCTTAGATTTAAATCAGATACTGAGTACCAGAATTTCTCTCTGTGTTATGTGGGGTGTTATATACTTTTAGGTACTTAATAGTTCAACTGGCATGGTGGTTGGGTACTCCCAAACTGCAGGTCATCAGATCAAAACCCAATGCCGACTGTGCTGGCTCTTTCAGCTGTGGGACGTTATAATGCAAAAGTCAGTCTCACTATTCATTGGTAAAGAGTAGCACAAGAGTTGTTAGTGGGCGCTGATAGCTGCTTGCTTTCCATATGATTGACAGTTCAAAATTAGGGACAGCAATGGATAACAAATAAACCGTAATTCAACCTGGGACAAAGCTGTTTCATTCAGTTCAAGATTGCAGAGTTAAAATTCTTATTTTTACTTGCTCATTTGATATTGTCGTATGTGAAAGATTTAAAATCATGAAAGAGAAATAAAAGTAAAATCTTAAACTAAATGTAGTGTGAGACATTAAGTACAATTCTGACATGGTAGGAAAGGTAGGTTTTGTGTATTTAAGTATCTGTTATATGGCATTTTCTTTTCGCCTTTAGGCAGAAGAAAGGGCCCAAAGAAAAGACCATGATAAAAAAGGAGAACAACTTTCATCACAGAATGTGGAAAATGATAAGTATGAGCAATTTTCAACAGGTCCCTGCCCTGGACTAAAAGAGGAGCTGATATATGAAGTAACATTTATTTAACTATTTTATAAATATATGTTTTTATATGTTAGTTTAACAGTGTAAAGTACTAAATTAATATTTTTGTAAATATTTAAAAAGTGGTATTAGAAAAGGGAAATTTACTCCTCATTATAAAACATTTAGACACTAACCAGCCATCATTCTTGCCATCAGAATTTTATACATATGATTATTAGAAACACAGAGAAGTATGGCGAGAGAGTTTTTGTAGTGTTTTTCTTGTTATCATATAATACTTAGGCTTATTTAACTTGTGTTTAAGCCTACTCCTCTGGGGTTTACTTGTTCCTTTTTACCAGTAGTCCAAAACTAGATCAAATGGTGTATATATTATCAAATGTCATTTACATGATCAAAGTACACTGTTGCACATAATTATTGATTAATGTTGCTTTAACCTAGATTAGGTTTAATGATGAGAAAAGGTATTTCATAAAATGGGTCTAACTCAAAAAGTAGATCAAAACATAAATAGTTTACAAATTTACCCAATAAGTATTATTAAAAAATCCAAAACAAATTACACTGTGATTGAGAAGCAGAAGTGTACATTAAATATAATGAAATATGTTTGTTTTTCAATCAAAATGTATTCTTAACTTTAATTTCAATGTGATTATACAACTTTATATTTTTAAAAAATGTTATTTTTTTATACCAAAAGTAAAAGAACATAATGAAGTAACTGAATTTAAAGTTGTATTTATTTCATTATAAGGATGTGTATGTGGTATTGGGTAATTGTATCATACAATATAAAAATTTCAGCTTGTTGTTATGTTTGTTATCTTTGTATTTTACTATTTTTCAAATTAATAGAAGCATTACTGGAGATTTACTTTTTTTTTTTTTCAGAATTGAGTGTCCTTCATTTGAATAGTCTAAATATTTTGCGCTTCAATTCATTATAGAAACATATTGAAGTGCCACCTTGTGACCAGTTTGTTCATCAAAAATCTGAAGCTCAAGCAAAGATTCAGCAATCAAGAAAAGAAATGTATGGGAAAGTAAAGCCAACACCTAATGGAAATGGTTATCAAGAAATGGAGAGGAAGGAAGCAGTTCAACATTCTCAATCAGAAGAAAAACAGAAAAAACAAGATTTAGAGGCTAGTCAGCCAGTGTATCAGCAGGTTATTTTAAATGGCTATGTAACAGCCCTCACGCAAGACAAAGGTAAGTCTTTAGCTCTCTGTTGCTGAAAACTGTGAAATATTTGTAAAATAGTCCTTTTAGTTATAAAAAAAATATTTTTGATTCATAAGCACCATATGTGGTGATTTCAATTTTTTTATTACTATTATTTCCTTGGCTGGGATTCAAACCCAAGATGTCTCACACACCAAGAAAATGGTCCACTGACTGAGCTAAAGAGTTAAGCCCTTGCATGCCAGGCATTTTTGTTAACAACTAACTGAAATATCACAAAAGAGGTTCCTACATTGGGTACCAGTTTCTTCTTGTAATGATTTCAAATTGTTATTATTATTATTATTATTACTTCTTCAGCTTGGATGTGAATCCAAGAACTCTTGGACACCACAATTTCAAATTTCAGTCCATCTCGTTAGAAATTTTCACATCCATATGACTTGTATTCATATGAGACTAATAAATGTTTGTTGCTTGGCCTTTAGATTGAGATAACGTTTAATGAAACATTGCAGAAATTTTTTGTTTTTTTAATCTGTGATGGCAAGAAGAAACTGAAACCATAGAGTTAAAAACATTGCTCAGCATATAAAAAAATAATAAAATCCAATTAAAAGACAATTTCTCTTAGTTATGTTAATTTTTAACTTTCAACAAAATATTTCATTTGATAAACATTACACATTCTCCTCACCAGATTGTCCATTTTTAGTACTGTAGATGAGCATGATAAGTACAGGCCAATATTTAAGACAGCCTGCTTAGAATCTTTGCATTTTATTGCTATGTACCAGCATGTCATTTATTCAGGTTGTTGTTTAGATGACCATTACCAAAATTTATAGAACAGATTATTTTTCAATTAAAAAAAAGGTAACGATATATCTTTCTTTTTTTTAAATTAATGTGGTTTATGTATTTGCTTTTCACTTTAATCACAATTATACAACTACATGTAGTAGTTTGTTTTTTTGTTTTTTTTTGTATGTTTGGTGAGTTGTTTTGTTTTTCAGTCAACAATACTGTAAGAAAGCCCTGTGAAACATGTCTGTCTGTTGAGCTAGAATCTTAGCGTCTTTGGTCAGCTAGGTTTTTAGCCAATCTTTTCTGTAATTCTCATTTTATTTTGTTTGAAAACTGTAATTATCTATGAAAGCAATATGAATATTGTGGACCAAAAAGATGGAAACATCTTCCTGGAAAACAAAGTTAATGTGAATGAAAGCCAAGAATAGCTAGTACAAAAAAATTGGTTTACCACTGAGACATCATAGATGCATAGATACCTGGTACTTATGTTTGTAGAGGGGGAAAATTCTTTTATACTGTTTTAGTTTTCTGTTGCGTTATTTAATAATGCCTGTATACAAAGCTGTAAAAGCAAAAATAAGTCTTTTTTTTTGGTAAAAAATTATTGTTATGTCCCTTGGTAGAGGAAATGTATATCAATAATTTATAATGTAGAAAATTTTTGTAATTAATTTCAGCACTGATTATATTATCTTGCACAATTATTAGCAGATTTAGAATGTGGTTTTATGCATTATGTGAAATCAGTTTTGTTTCATCAGTGCAGTGATTCGAAATAGCTGATGTTTTATAAATTTTCTTTTTAGCATTGGGTAAGTTGTATTTTTTTAAAAAATTCATTGAATATGTATAATGTTTAATAATTGCAAAATTGTCTTTCACTGAATTTATTACCTAGGAAATTTTGTGATACTGGTATTTTAGAAAAGCTTTACTTTTTTATGAATGAAGTCGTTATTTTATAGGTGAAAGCATTGTTTATCTCCTCTGTGATAGTAAGCTACTATAACACTTGTTACTGTTTTGTATAAGAGTACTGATAAAGATGCGAGTTGAAATTTTTGTTTATAATAGCTGAATCTTAATCTCCAATTCTGGATATATAAAACATTAACTAGCCTACATGCTACAAAAAATAAATTCCTCAACATTTTTCACTTAGAAATAATTTATAGTGGACATAAGTTACCATAATTATGATTTTTTGTGGTTCATTTTATAATTTTCTTTTTGTTCTTCTGTTCATATTCAACAAGTTCAAAAATGTGTGGATTTTAGTCACTGCACTATAGGCTACCAAATAGATTATTTTAATAGATGCCCTATGACAAGTGTATCTTTTTTGTTTTCTGTTTCGTAGATGAGGGTTTTTTTTTTTAGAATTTGCCTTAGGTTGTGTGCTTAGACCTTGTTTGTGTGTATCTGAATAGCTACGAGGTTATTGCTTTCTGCAGATATTTTCTATGTCAGAAATTTCCAGATTATTTCTTGTGTTTCTTACACACTTCCAATACAATGACTTGCGTTTGTACAAAGAACAGCTATTTTCCTCTTGAAGTTGTGGTATTCTGCATCAGAGATTTACATGCCACCAGCCTTGTACATCTACCACTCACATGAAGGATTTAAAAAAATAATTTTTGTAGGTTTTATATGTGTATTTTGAAATAACAAAAAAATTATAAATTACTATACCAATACCATAAAATTCCTCTGACATTTATTGGGCTTCATTACTCAGCTGTATTTGGGTCTAAAAAATTTTATTTTTGTAAGCATTTTGCCTTGATGACCACTCTTCAAACTCTCGAACCATTATAACAGCTTTACCTGTGTAAGTCCCTTTTTTTTCCTATGCATGTACACCTCTCAATATCCTCCCTCAGGTCCTTGCTCAATTTTGGGACACTCCTTTGATTATCTCTCAAAGTCTATCCCAACTTTCTTTCTATTACTATACTTTTTCAAGTCTCAGCCCTGACTTTCATATCCCTTCTGATCCACCCTTACAAACTACTCTTACCTCAGGATATGACATCCCTTTATCATTGTGTATAGGATTGTCCAGTCTACCTCTCTGATCATGTAACTGTCCCTTTGTCCCACTCCTATCACCTTTATACCTCTTCTGTGTACCAAGGTACCTATCACCTGGATCTCATTGTCATCATTTCCCTTTGATTTCATTGTAACATATTCCTCCTATTTAATGGGACATTTCTCCCATGATATGTAAGTATCTTCTATCTTGGGATTTAGGGCAGCATTTCTTCCACCTTCTGTCTTTCCCGATGTCACAGTTTTCTTTCTTCTCTGCTTCCTTTCTACCCTGTTTTATTCCTTCCTTATCCACTGCTCCCCTTCCTACTTCTTGCCTGATTAGATTATTTTTATGGTTCTCCATGCTCTTACTGGGTCCCTATCAAACCTTTAGCTGATGTTTCTGCTCTCCGTAAACACATAAGTCTTATTCATACTTGCTGTTGATACTCGTCATACACGTATCTACACCCTTGTTTCCTCCCACTTTCTCATTACCACTCTTCTCTTCTCCTTTATCCTGGTTGCTCTTTCCTCTCCTCATACCTCATGGTGAGGGAATGTGGTCACTCCTTTTCTCCCATATTCCCTCCTTCAGTTTCTTCTTTCGATGTTATTTCTGTTCCAAACAGATGCCATTGGGTGTCACACTCCATATGCTTTCCTTTGGGCACTTTATGAAGGGAACTCATCAAGGTTTAATGTTTTCACCAGCTCCTCTTGTCATTTCAATGTGGCTATTTTGTGTATGTGTAATTGATGTATTGTCTCAAAAGTTAACATTTCCTTACCTGAAAACATATTTCAGATTGATATTCACCTCCACACACCTTCCCACCCATCCTACTCACTTCAGGTGCACTTTCCTCTTGCCTCGTCTGAGATAGAAGTTATTTCAAACGCAAGTGCTTAAGGGAATTACTGTGCAAGCAGGTTGTATTGCCCTCCTATTGGTGAAGGGCTGTCATCACATGATGATGTCATCATGCACTTGTGCAGTTCATGTTAAACTTGTGATTTTTAGGTGGAAGTTAGCTCAAGGCTAGCGGCATGCAAGTCTCATAGCTGATGCTCAGTTGGAGTTGAGTATCTATCAGAAATACTTAAGTTAACTTTCAGAACTGGCAATCCTAGAAAATCAGTGATTTCTTTCAGGAAGTCTGTATTGGTCTAACACCGTCAGTCCCACATCAGTGCATTGTACGTAAGCCTCCTCCATTGGAAATTGTGCTACAGAGTAATATTCCATAACTATGGCTGTAAGGCCTAGGCACTTATTCTTGTATCATTACCATGAATCATGGTTTGTGAACATCCCATTTGTGTTTGTTAACAAAACTAAATGTGAAACAACTAATAAGAAAGATTTTTGTTTATTGATTGTTTATGAAAAATTAATGTCTGTGTAACTCTGAGAATGTATATTTTCTGTCCTTGATAGTGACATTGTCTTGCTATTTTTCTAAGAATTTCAAAAATGAATTACTTTATGAGTTCAATACTTCGCAAAATGTGAATAGGATTATATCTTTCCTTCTCAGAAAATAATGCACCTGTAAAGAAGATAGAGGTCTCTCTGCCAATGACCAGTAACAGTATAAGCCCTCCAGTGCTTGATTCAAAGGTTTTAAATCAAGCAGGTGTATGGGCCACTTACTGTAAAAACAACAGGATGAGTAAAGAAGAAGATAGTTCCATGAAAAAAGCAGAGGGGTCAAACAAAAATGGTGATATACAACAGGTGTAGTTACATTTTTTGTTCCTATCAAGATTTAAAGTGTCAATTTATGTTCCATAATGTTTTTGAATTTTGTGTTAATAATAGAAAATGATTATTTGTTTAAAATATTTTATTCAATAAATTTGACTCTTTATTTTAGTTGTTAGAAATGTTAAGGACTTTGAATGGATATTCTTGCACCTGCTTTCATTGCCCATATGTTTTAGATACGTACTTATATAATAGTTGAATGATTTAATTAAAGCATTATATTTATAATATCATTTAATTTATACAAGCCACATCTGCAGTTTGTGGTATGTATTTGGTTCATATTGACAAAGGTATTTATCCCTTTCTTTTAACAGTTGAGTAAACTTTCTGTTAGAGGAAAGAAAAATAAGAAGAAGAAAAATTGTACAGATGACATAACATGTCCAGGTATGTATTTGGGTGGAACAAGCTGATTACCAAAGTAGCCCTAAACATTCTTAACCGTGTTCATATAACTATTTACTTCACTTAATTGGATTTGCTATAACTAGTTGCTTATGCTAAAGAAAACAGTACACAACTTAATATTCTCATAAGTAGGTTTGACTATTTAGAAATTTGCTGCATAACGTGTGTTAGGTGAATGATTAAGGAATGGGCTGCTCCAAAATTCCACTAAAGACAAGCCAGACAGAATATTTAGTTGTGTGCTAACAGGTGCTGATTCTGTCCAAAAAAAGTAAATACTACAGATCAAACCTGATCGGAACCAGTTTGAGACTATTCTAAACCTTGTGTTTAATTTTTGTAAGATACATTGTTTATACTGTTAAAGCTAATTATAAACATATCCTTTTAAATACAAATTGTAAGTACATAGGCAAGGGAAGAAGCTGTTAAACAGTTAGTAATATTGATTGGTTACATCAGTATCATCTTGAGTAAGAAAGGTTTGAGTCTAAAATGTGTTTGTTACTGTCATTAACGTCATAATAAAATAACTTCATATTACTTTAAAAATTGATTTTACGTATAAAATCTTAAACATATTATTAAACTGGTGTATAATTGTAGTCTTATTTTCTCGTAAAATCAATTCAAGAAGTTAGATGAATAGCTTTAAAAAGCTTGGTGACATTTCAGAAGATGATGTTGTGTAGAAACAGCTTTCATTAGTAATGTTGACTGACCTTACATGTAAGCACAAGAATGTGGTTTGATGGAGGTTAATAAAAACAACTAGTTTTTGTGGGCCATTATAGTAGATCACATAAAAAAACTAATTATAGAACAATTTTAAGTTGTTAACCTTTTTATCTGTGATATAGTATGTGCTTTATATTTGCTACTATTTCTTATAAATTTTGTGTGTGTGTGTGTATTACATCTTTGGTGTTTTGTTTTATTTTGTTAAAAAATGTGTTAATTACTTAGCACTTCATTTACATGCTTGATTTTGTTTAATGCCTTTGTATAAGTTGATTTAATGATGCTTAAGTTTTCCACTAGATGAAGACTTGTTACTAAAATTACATGATCTTTGTTTTTTGTGGGCTTTTTGTTAATAATTTTTGTTAAAACGTAGAAGATACCAAAGAGAAAATGAGTTTGCTGTAACATATTGAATCGGAACACATGTAGGATCGAGACCGAGAGTGCCTGAAAGTCAGCTGTAGATCTTAATAAGTTTCTGATATTAATTTGGTTTTGTCATTGTTCTATGAAAACAAAGGCCTGATCCAAACAGAAAAGTAGCATAGTTTTGATAATTTTATACAATTACATAACTCAAAAGAATGACCTTGAGAGGAAGAAATTAAGTATTTACAGACCTTAACTGAGTCATCAGGATGTTTAGACTAGTTGTACTAGACATGGGTAGGCTAATGGGCTTTATTTATTAGTTGAGTTTATTAATCTATAAGAACTTTCATGCTGTTAGAAAGATTATTTCTAGGCCTTATTGTTATGCAAGTTTTTTTTTTCAACTGAAGAACATTGACACTGCATTTTGTGTTGCTTTTAGATAATAATTAAACTGTACTGTGGGAGAACTTCTTTTTAACGCAGCTTTTTGTGCATTTAGATGAAGTTTTCCTACCTAACTATAATGGACTAGAAAATGGAGAATTAGATGAACTAGAAAGGGAACTTGAAGATTTTAAAAGGTAAATAGTACATTTGTAATCTGGGTTAGTTATAGATTAAGTAAGTGTTGGCCATTCATTAGTTCTTTCTTTTGTTAGTAGTCACACAAGAAACCCAAATAATTATGTGTTCAAATATTTTCATACGTTCATAATTATTTTTATAAAAACGCAAAAGTTCCTTCAAATGGTGATTCAGTTTGGGCATGAGTCCAAAAATATTCAGAAAAATATATATGTGTGTGTGTGTCTTTAAGATACCTGTCAAAATTAAAACAATTTAATTATGTAATGTAATATGTTGTTCTCCAAGTTTTTTTTATTAGATGTTTGTTGAAATGGTTTAGTCATAGTTTGGGGTTTAAAAGAAATATCAGACAAAAGTACCCACTTACTAAAGATAAGTATTCAGGCGGGATTTAATGGTTTGGGAAATAATTTTTATCTTAGCTTTAGTTAAAAAAATATGAATTAAGTTTTGGCATGTATTCTTATTATATAGTGTAGGATATGTTATATCCTCCCCCCCTTTTATGAATAACTCTGTGAAATATAAGTTTGTTGATTCTAACTTGCATTTTGTATGACACCTTGGTAATAGTTGAATTTATTATATAATCTTTTAGACTAAAGAATTTTACTTAACTTTTGTGTTTGGGTTGATTTTTTTATTTCAGTTTAAATTGCCATTCTGGCAGACCTTTGGCAGCCATGCTTTTTTTTTTCATGTACTACTGTTTATCTTGGGAAGAACCTTAAAATTTGAATTTACTCCAATATGTGGTAGGTTTTTTTGAAATATATTTAATAGTAACTTTTCCACATACAGGTTTTGTATGAATTCTGTACCACCTGCACACAGAGAGAAGGTACATGTAAATCTGAAAGATATTGTTGTGAAGACAAGAAGACCAAATTATGGAATCAGCACTTTAGCTGGTGGTCCTTAGCAGATTGTGTTCCTGTCCTACAAGCTGCTTGAGCTGGAAAGATGAAAGCAGCAGAAAACTTAAGTTAACCCCCATCTATAAGCAACCTTGATGCGGAATAAAGGAAGTTTTCATTCTTCTTGCTGATGTCCAGTGAACTTTGACCTTAACTTTTTTTTCTTTGAGGGCAACAGCTTTGATGTTTTATTGGGACATTAATTAACCTCTGTTAAATAACTTGTTGAGAGTAAAATATGAATTGCAGAGAAATATAATGATGCATATACAAAAATCCAGTTTGTTATACAGTCTTTTACCACCTTCTTTTGTTAGATTATAAGATATTGGTGCGCCTATTAAATAAATTAAAAAAAGTTCAAGATTTCTGCATTTTTTGTGATTCTTTTCTAATGACGTGCAACTGACATTGATTTCAGCTTTGTCTTTTACTAGGATTGGAATCTCTTAGGTTTAATTATGAAATTTAAGATTTACATATATATAGTATTTTGTTATCCATCTAATTATGCAATGACATCAGCTTTCATCTTTTTGAAGGTCACCTTGTAAAAGCTTGGGACACTTAGAAATAAGATTCAGAGGTTCAGAGCTAATTTTAATTCTGGTATTTTATAAAAAGTTTTATCAGTGTGACAAAAGTATCATCCTGACAAAGGTCCTATGGAGTGTTTGTCAAAAGCTGCCCCAGTACAGTGAAAAAACCCATAATTTTATGTCATGAGTTTGTATGTTGTTTAGTGTTATACTCATCTAAGTCCATTTATCAAACACATAGGAAATAAAGTGCAAATGGATGTTTCATTGGTTTACTTTAATGGGGTTAAAATAAGGTGAAAGAGAAGGAAGTTTATTAAATAAATGCTTGTAAATAAAGGAAAGAAATTTAACAAAAGGAACTTTACTGTTGCTTGATTATGTGAAAGCCTCAGTTCATTAAAACTTCCTCTAGTAAAACACCTATGTGTTAAGTGTTAGCTCTTTTCAGATACTGGTACTTCGTGCTTATAATTTTGAAAGTAACTCAAAATAATTTAAAGAAAAGCTAGAAAAGATTTCATATGATTTTTTTAACAAGCAATCTCTGATCTAACCAGAGAAAATAAGTGGGTAGAGTCAACATCAAACCCAAGGATGGGTAAGGCTCAATCTGCCAAACATGTTGCAGCTTTGGGTGATAGTCATTTGTCAATCCAAGTCAAAAATGGTAAGCAGCATCAACACTGTTTATTGCCCTCTATCATCATTCTTCCTCACACTCTGCTTTTTATGATTAGAAACCTCCTTGAAATACCTGGTTGGTATGTGAATCTTGCTCTTCACTTTGGACATTTATTTGCATAATTACCTTTATTAGAGATAAACCATTTTTGACCTCTTTTATAGCTTACTTTTTCATTCATGGGTATCCTGTCATTATCACATCCATACCTGCTACACTGGTAGCATTCCAAGCATTTCGTGACCTTTCAATTGCAGGGCAATTTTGAAACTGACATGTTTAAAAAGTTCAGAACAATTGATATAAGCGTTTTTTAAGAAGATCAGTATGTTCTTGGTGAATCTGCATTAAAACAACTGATAGCCAGAAGCCAATGGTTAGCAGAAAAAAAGTCATGTATCTTCATAAGCACCTCTCGCTTTCAGAATTGCCGTACATCGTTTCGTTCATCATAAAATAAGCTGTATTCTGATAAATTTACAGGAAATACAATGAAATTCTGGAAGTAGCAGGGTGAGAGCAGTTTAGCAAACACTCTGGTTCAGTCATAGATTGCTTTTTATATTTAAAGATTAAAATAAGTTACTAATTATGCAGTTTGAATGATCTAATATTGTCATCTAAAATTAAAGCATCAACAAAAATAAAAATAAATCTTATGAAATCTTTCTGTATCAAAATATAATATAAATACACATATAGTCAAAGTAAAAAAGAAAAGAAACAGTCTAGTATTTGTAGGCAAACTTCAGAGGCTGATAAAGTAGCCATTAGTGTGTCAATTGCTTTTTGGTGATTTCAGTTTACCAGTTAGTTGATTTAGCATTCACATTTTAATGTGCACAGACTTTGATGTGTTGGAGAGTTAAGATGTGGAAATTGTGATTGTATGTTTGCTGTTTTGTAAGTACACAACTCATTGTTTAAAAATCAACTTTGATTATTTTTTTGAATTGATGGAATTATGAGAATTCCACTTATGTGAATATGCATAATTTTGGGCCTCTACAAGAATGCATAACAATGCCTTTCTACACATCAGTATAAACACCCAACAACTACAATACATGACTTTTAGAGATGTCTTCTTAAATTATGAAAACAGAATGAAGATCAGAATAATTAAAAATATGATATAAAATTAAAGTGTTCCATATTTGAAATTTTCTGCTCACATAAAATTGATAGCAATAATATTTATAGTATCAATTACCTTTCTCTAGTATACTTATAAGTAAGGAAATCTACATATATTTTTTGGTATTATTAAGAGTGTTCAAAACTTTTGTAAACAGGATCAATTGCAGCGACAAAGCAGTAATAAACTTTAACTTCTGACATTTTTAAATACACTGTCAACAAGCCATTGTGCTTAGTTTATCTTGTTAGATCAGTAACTGTGATGTTCTTTTATGGAAGACAAAGTGAGTCATTCAAGTTACACATTCACCCACTTCTCCTTCAAACTACATTTTGTATAAGTTTTCTAGCAGTGTCAGGAAAGAAATTTTAGATTACATTAACTTAAAGAGCAGTTTGTTTACTATATTGTGCTTGTCATATAATGATATAGTAGATTAAATAATTATGAAATATAAATGTTTAAGTAATATAAAAACCTCAAAGGATTACCCTGAACAATACTGAGATATGCTAAACTTCTGTATTTTTATTAAAAGGTATCTGGAATAATTTAATTGAACGTTATTTACAAATTCAAAGAGGAATGGTGGCTCGAGAAGTGATATCACCACATCTTGTGGATTTAATCTTGGTTTCATATTCATAGTTATCAGACTCAAATCCTTGATTGCTTTGAATGTTCTCAGTTAACCTTCATAAAATTCTCCTTAGTGACAGCAGTGTTACACTTGGTTGAATTGTGATTATTTAACTAGTAGACAGCCACATATTCTTTTTACATAACTAGAAGATATGAAAACCAATATTTTATTCTTTGGTATCACATCCCTAACATTGATCAAAAAATTATTATAATTGATTAAACACAAATGTAATTTATATTTGTCGATAAGCTCTATGCATAGCCGACACTATATTTTAATGTAACTGTTGCCTTATACAAGATAACATTGTTACTACTGATTTTTAAGCATATGTTCTCCATGAAATGAGATAAGTTTGCCCAAAATAATATTAAGAATAGGTATACACTTTATTTTCTTCACTCAACATGGGAGGTATATAGATAGACTTTCAATTGATTAGAAAGGAATAAACAAAAAGTTATCAATACTTTGTGTTCTCTTCTGGCATGACGTCTGCTTAATCCTTATGATCTTCTAGATGTTAGTCTGTAGCACCTGGTCCCATTTCTTCACAACAATATCTTCCAACACGTGGAAAGTCACAGGATGAACAGGGCTAGCTGAAACAGCATCCTCGATCGAGGTCCAGATATGCTTAATAGGGTTAATGTTTGGAGCAGCCCACTTCATAAGGATAGTAGTCTCCTTCTGAATGCACAACTCCATGTCTCGAGCACAGTGTGTAACATTATCATCCATAAGGACAAATTCAACACTAATGGTATTGGTGTACAACTTCATCTAAATGTCTAGGATTTCATTTCTGAACTACACAGCTGTCAATGAGCCATCTCATTGAGGTCAGTTCATTGAAGCATTTCCTCCAAGACCATGATGGATCCACTCCCCTCATGTTCTGCTAAGTTTGCATTGTGATAATACTACTAAGGTTGTTTTCACACATTAGTATCATGGTTTGTGAAACCAAGAAAAATATTGAATTTACCTATGAAGAATACTCGTGTCCAGTCTTGGATGGTCAAAGACGTGGTTTTGAGTCCAACTTTGATGATTTTGACACTGGGCCAACGAGATCCTACTACGTGCTTTTTGTGACCACAAATCAGCTTTTATGAGACAGTTTGTATTGAACTCTAATGCGTTTTGAAGGTCATAACAGAACTTCTGTAATATCCGAAAATGGTCTTGTCGTGCCTGTATCTTTTGAAAGCAGTCTTGTCCTGGACTTATTGCTTTGTACAACCCTTTCTATGCCATATTTTTATATTTCCATTAATTATATATCATATACAATCATGGAAGATGACATTTTAGCTTGCATCTTGGTTTTTCTGTACCAGGTCCGTTCGAAGAACTTTCCTGATGTTTAATGGGATAGTTGTATCTTATTGTCACATGAAGCAGAGTTAATTTTTATGATGAAATTTTCTGATTTGAAGACTACAAAAAAAGGGTCATTCGTGAATGCAGTTTTAGCGGTTTCAATGAGATTCTTTTCTTTTTTTTATCTTTGAGGTTAGGGGGCTCATTCATGAGAGAGCGCCAAGACTAGCTGGTAAAATCTCATCGGCGTAACAAAAAATTTTACCTCTGTTGATTGTGCAATTACCTTTAAATAAACACAGTTTAATTTAATTCGACATTTATCTTTCCATTTACAATAGTCCTACCGCTTTAAATTTTTAATTTATCATTAGAAATTAAAGTGTTATTTTGTGTAAACGACTTCAACTGTCTTGTCTCTTTCATTCCACCACTACAAATCGCATACACCTGTCAATTCCACACGCTAGGTTCTCATATCTCTATAGTGAGAAGATCGGATAATTATGTATTTGGTAACCTAGAATTCCAGCAAGGCTACTGCTTCCCATAGGTTAAAAATAAATAAACATTCGATATCTATTACCACTATAAACCCGTAATCTATAGTATTTTTTTTTTTATGTTTTGAGATACAAAAATCACAACTTTCGTAAAAGCAATAGATATTTTGTGGTGAAATAGGTACAGTTGTTAAAAGCCACTGTTAATGTTTTTTTTTTCAACTATCTTCTATAAATATGAAATCTAGTTTACTGAAACTCGCACACAAATGTTAAAACTTGTGTTTTAACTGCAACTCTTTTTCATAAAGACAATTAAGGAAATGTTTTATTGTAATTCTTGAGTTATTATTGTTGACTTTTGATGGTTTAAAAAGGACAAGCAAATTTGTTCTTAGCCATTTGAATTTGATATGCATTAAACTAGAAATACTTATTAGTTTTACCAGAACTGGCAAAATACACGTGTGTGATACAAAGGTAATATGAACTTTCAAATGTTACTTAACACTTGATTATTTATTTATATATTTTTCATTAATTATGTTTTTCAACAATTTTCGTGTCACTTAGTATTGTAATGGTCTCTATGGTTTATATATATATGTTTTACTGTTATCTGATAATGTGTTTCTTTATTGATAACCGCAAAGCTACACAATGAGCAATCTGTGCCGGCACACCCAGCATATCGAAACCCAATTTTTTGAGGTGATAAGCCCTCAAACTTACCAGTGGGGGTCGGCTCTGAAAATTAATCTAAGGTGTTTACAGATACCAAATTCCATTAATGTGTTAAACTTTATTTTATCAACTTAAATTTCAAAAAAATTATATATTAATAAAAAATGTTTAATACCTAATATTTCTGTAAATAGTGAGGTATTGTGAAAAAATAATTGCACCTGAGGTACGGTGATGACCTGTTTTGATTTGACAGCGAGCGTTAATAGTATTATTACAGGAATTGTATGCTAGCAAGGGTGTAGTGCTGCCGGAACTGCTAAGATTAGAGCTGGGCTTCGACACTTCAAAAACTAAAAAATATGTTTTAAAAGAATAAGTTATTCAGTTTACACCCGAAATTAAGTATCTTTCATAACAAAACCATCAGAGTGTCAGAGAACACACAAGCCATATTTTATCTCCCGTGTCCACCAGTAAAGTTCTCTCGGACTTCCCAACATATATTCTATCACTCTCCCATGGCCAGGTGGTTAGGGCGCTCGACTCCCAATCTGTGGGTCGAGGGTTCGAATCCCCGTCACACCAAACATGTTCGCCCTTTCAGCCGTGGGGGCGTTATAATGTGACGGTCAATCCCACTATTCGTTGGTAAAATAGTAGCCCAAGATTTGGTAGTGGGTGGTGATGACTAGCTGCCTCCCCTCTAGTCTTACACTGCTAAATTAGGAACGGCTAGCGCAGATAGCCCTCGTATAGCTTTGCACGAAATCCATAACAAACAAACATTCACTCTAACTTAGGAGCTGCCATCAGGCACCCTGCAATCACTCCGGCTCAAGAGCAGTTGTCAGGGCGTTAAAAAGTTTTTTTTTGTCTTATATCTCATGGTTAACACACGAATCTGGTATTAAAACACTTACTAGAATACATATTGTTACGTCTCCGTTTGTTAATTAACTTTCCGTAACTTCGTTCTGACGAAACTTTAGCGACACAAGTTCTTTACTTAATAAAACTGGTTTATTCTTTCCGAATACAACTTTACGATACACTTATTTCCAATATTCGCGCTAAAACAAACGCTATATCAACGAACGTCAATAATACTTCTAACTGCAGTTCAATTACTCACTGTCTACACACACATTATTGCGTCACGTTGTCACCCTCTTATATATATACCAGACAACCCTATGTAGTAAATGCTAGGGCATTCATGAAGGAACAAGATAGTTCCAGAAACTGGAGGGCGTGAGAATAGTCACGTGATCCCGATGACGCAACAATATTACAATTATACACTGTATTTAAAACTTGCACATTTTGAAAGGCTTTACATAATATACACCGAAAGTAGCTGTTCTTAATTAAGGTGTGCAAAGTGTTATAGACGTAGGTAATACAATTTGAAGACAATTGTTAAAACTAAAAGTTGAAGGAGACAAAAGTATTGTATACATGGGACCTTTGTTGTTTTTTCCTTGCTGCTTAATTTAAAAAAATTGAGTTGTATATTTTCTCTCGGCAATATATGCGTATTGAGACTACTTACATTAGTAATAAATAATAATAAGTTTCATATATTTTCTTTATTTGAAATGGACTCACAGAAATTGAAATTAAGTTTGAATGTGAAGTATTTGTCACACGTCTGACAAATTTTGGCAGGGCTTGGGCACTATGAAATGTAACACTACACCACAGATTCAAGCCCAACCACCACCACTATATTCAGCAGGATGCTTCATTTTGATATGGTTTAACATTGTTCCCATACTGTCCCAGTAACTAAACTTTGCGAATCACAGATTTCATTTTACAATTTATTATCTTTTCGTATCAAAATATGCCTAATCAGATCTTCACTTATTTCAAGCTCCTGAATACGACAGAGCCTTCGTCTGGTTTTACTTCACTTTGTTGTATCTCTACACAGCGTAAGCTTATGCTAATAGTGTGTCGAAAAAGTACTTAGGCCTCTTCTAATAGTGAACTGTATATAATATCTATGAGGTTTTATTAATTCGTTATTCAGTATTATACAGCATAATGAATTGACTTATTTATGGTGTAACATCTACATGTTTCAACAGAACATTGACCATTCTACTTCAGCTATCAAGAAGACAGACCAATGTTCTATCGAAACGTTGTATGTTCCACCATAAATCAATCACTTTATTGTGCTTATAAATCGTTGCTTGCCTACTTGTTATTGGTCTTATATTCAGTTTAGTATAATATCGAATAATGAATTAGGCCAAACATCACAACATTATTCACATACCTAAATTAATTTAAATTACTTTATGGTAATTAAAAATGACTCAAAATCCCATAGAGTTTAGTGAACTGTTTTGTTTCTGTATTAGGATTGCCCAAAGGACTTTACAATCCAGGGTAAGCTATACTTACAATTTTTTAAATTTAGTTGTTTGTTAAAGGGGAGCTGATAATGATGTAGTAATTTAGAAACTTCGTATAATTTCGCTAACGAATTGCATGTTATAAAAACAAGTAATTAGTCAGCAG
>NW_013667234.1:101734-104083 GCF_000517525.1 Limulus polyphemus | reverse complement strand
GCCTAGCCTGCTAGTAAAGTTGCGTTGTAAACACGCGTACTTGTAAGTTGTAACGTTATCATTAGGCCTATACATACGATTGTTAACAACCGGTTCGTGGAGGTCATTAAATTCTAAGAACAGGTTCGCACGAACCGGCTGAACCCCACCACTGTTAGTTAGTGAAATATTTTATTAGTTTATGAGAATTCAGTGGCATACTAGTGAGTGATTAATATCACTGTTTGTAGTGAGAGTTATAGCGTTTATTAAGTAAATCGATCGATTAGCAAGGAAATTCTGTAAGTAAGTTTATTTATAAGTTAGGAATACCAGTAATCTCGAAATTTCAGTTCATATGTTATTTGTGAACTTAGGCTTACAACTAACATCAAAGTGACTGTAGCCACTAGTAAACGTTATAGAAGAAATAAATTTATTTGTTATTGTTATGTGGAGTGAACTTGGCATTATTTTTACCAAATAATCTAAAATCCCCTGTCTAACACCCGATACGTTACAAAATTATATTTTCTGAAGATATAATGATAGTTTGTAAATGCTACGTGCTAAATGTGAGCACTATACAATGCGTATTTTTCTAAAATCAGCAGTGTATAGTTTATTATCTTAATAAATATTTCATACTTAATTGCTTTTAGTAGAATTTTAAGCAGACCATAATTTATACAAATAAGTATTTAAAACAAGTTTCCAAATGCAATCAATATAAATACTTTGAGGTAGCAACTTGCATATTAAGAACAAAATCAGGGGAAAAAACATAACGAAAACAGGTAAAGGGCGATCGTGATCTTAAAGTAAAATAAATTTGACTTATTTGAGAAATAATTTGATCCAGTTTAACTCTTTCAATACGGGGTCGGTCAGTGTGACGACCTCGTAACCATTTTTTGCTTGTTATAGTTTTCATGCTATAACTTTTAAATTAGTAAGCGAATGTTAACGAAATTTGACAGATTATCAGTGAACATTACAGTGCTTTCATACGCAAATATATATTTTTATATTAAGTCGTGAGGTTTGCAAAGCAATGCTTCTCTCGTGCCGTTTTTCCTTCTTTTCACATCTTGCCTATCTATTATGCAAAGTAATTTTCACTTTTAGATTAAAAATACTTTTATGCATCAGAAAATTTTCAAAATTCACATGCGAAATCTTTATAATGTCCAGATAGTTATCAAACGTTTCTTAAGAAAAAACTATATACTTTATCTGTTATTTTCACTACTGTATTTCTGTATGGGTTTGGTTGATTTAACCGACCTCGTGACCACCATAAAAATTAGGAAATAAATATAAATCATGCTTCTTTCATTCTAGAATGAACCTAGATTATAACACGAAAACATAACTGTTTAGACTAAATAGCTTAAATCTCATAACATTATACATTTATATATATTTATTATTTTTATTATATTGACCTTTCATCCGTGGCTGGCTAACAATACAGAAGCTAGAATTTTACTGCATTTTGTAATATAAAACTGACTTTCAGTCTATACAAAGTGACTTGTCTTGACTGTGTTTTAGTGGACTATTATTTTGTAAAATACAGTCACATTTCAATTAGTATACATTATATATGTATGTAGATTATTACTATTCAGAAATAATTTCTTAAACTTATTTTTATTAAAACATAGAAGATTAAATAAAGAAGTAAAGCAAACAATTATCTCTTCTAGTTATGACCTTTGTACCATAATTTTTCCACCGCTTACAATAATGTTGGGCTTTTTCCCTTGACGAATAATATAATTCAAAATAAAGTGCCCGTCAAAACCTTTCATATTGCGTGCTACAGCTGTATAATTCTTATGTTATTTCAAAGATAAGAATTTATGAAATTCGTCACATGAATTATAACCTTTGAAAACTGGTTTCTTACCGTTAAAATCATGGACCACACAGTAGTTTACATCGTGAATTCCGGTTTCCTGATCTGTCTAAAAAAATAAGTATTTATTCGACGAATCTTTGACTTTTTTATCCTGGAAAAAACATAAGTGATTATTTAAGACATCCGATTATTTCCAAATTACGATAAATATTCGTACTTTTAACCAAGTCAAAAGCCATCATTTAATGAAACTCATTTTTAGTTGTTTAAATCTTTGAAAACACTGAATAACCACAGAGTAATTTAATTTGTAACAGCCTGTTGCGTCAGCGGAGGTCACGTGACTAGTTCTAAAACATTCACGTCCTTTCCTTAAATCTCGGATCTTTCTAGATATAGTGTAGTCTTATATATATAAACCAGTAAGAACTGAAGCAAGGTAATGAATGTGTAATTGAACTGCGGAGAGAGAATATTGTTGAGCACGTGAGACGTTCATTGTG
>NW_013667234.1:77743-100734 GCF_000517525.1 Limulus polyphemus | reverse complement strand
AAAAAAAAAAAAAGGAAAATATAGGTATTAATGTAAAAAATATATTTTATTTGTTAAAAATCTTTCAGAAGGCATGGCCTCCTTTTCCTCCTCTGGCGAACAACCACAGAATTTGATCAAATAATGGTTTAGATTTACTGAAATATTTTTTTCAAAACACACGATATTCATCCAATTAACAAAATCATTACAGTATAATGTAGCCACTGAAAGCAACATTTACGAATAATAAATTGTGTCACTTGAGTAAATAATGTGCTGCGTTGGTTGGGACGAAACTACAATGGCTTGCCTAGCCTAGATTAAATCAGTGAAACATCTTGTTAATGATACTTAAGTATGAAATTAATAACTCGAGTGAATTAAAATGAAAGAATTCATTGAAACCGCAGAACACGTGGCAGCTCTATATTGAAATTTCTATATTGTATTTAACCATAAAGAACTGATTGTGAAATGCATTAAAACTTCACCTTCTTAAGTATTTAAAACACCCTCTCCACGAGCGATATCATTGTAAAATGTAGTTTGATGATTGTTTTTTTTTTTTGTTCAAATAGCTGCAAAATAGTCTATCTATGCTTTGCCCACCCCAGAGAACGAATCCCGAATTTTAATGATATAAGTCCTTAAACTGACTACTTAGCCACCGAAAATGAATGCCGAAATGGAAATGGTAAACTTTAGAAGTGTTGTGTAGAATTTTTAAATAGGAAAAGCAATTTTACATGTTGCACAATTATAAATAGTGTTTGCAAATTAGTTGAAAATTAATTGGCTAAAACATACCATATTTTCCAACTAGAAAGCAAGCAGGCAAAACCTAACAGTACTACTTGTTGAAACTATGGATTTTCGGGATCAATATTCTATTTTTTTTTCCTAAACTTATTTATATTGGCTTTTTCATAAGTTATCCTATTAAATCGCAGCTTTCCTTAAAATTATAGCTGATTACTTCGTTTGATTTATACATTAGTTCGAGACCGCGCCGTGCTTCTGAATACGCTTCGCACTTCCAGCTGTTAATGTATTACAAAAGTGACAGTCAGTCCTTCTATTTAGTTAAGCATAGGCTGTGAGTGCTGTTATCTGGTTGCCCTCTCTCTGGACTGCTGTTTTAAATTATAGGTGGTTATGCCTAAACTCTGAGGCCTCTGATTTCAGCGTTTAACATACGTAGAGCATATAGTGACGTTTAGATTGAAAATTCAAACGCTTTTTGTTGTTGTTGTTGTTGTTACCACGTTTTTCGAAATTATTGTAACCACCAACTTCATTACAAAATATAAATAAAAATATTTTGAGAATGTTAAGAGATGGCGCTAAAATCTCTGTATATGAGCGTTAGTGTGAGTAATTTCAGCGTAGACCCGGTTTGCGGGGAACGTGCCGATTTAGTTGTCTAGATATATTCGACGAAGTTCGATAGCGATAAATTCCAGTAAACTATTACTAGGTTCATAACCACTTTTCGAATTGAGAAGCGAGTTTACTGTTAATAGCAACTCTGTACAATTTTGATCAAAAATATCCCCAAATGTCTGACGCACAGCTTCTTGAAGAACCTCAAATCACCTACGATGTTGAAGAAACAGTAAGCTGTTACAATTTTAATAAGAAATATCGCAAAGTAACATAGATTGCATTATGATATATAAAAGTTTTAGGATAAATATAAGCCTGCTTGTTTATTGTATTATAACTATGTTTAAAAGCGTGACTAAGTTCATACTTAAGTATAATTAACGATAGATTTCATTATATTAGTTTAGACCTGGAAAGCCAGCTTAGTTTCTTCCCAGCCAACGTGGCACGTTATTGATAATCGATAGTTTTGGTCGGCAACTGTTTTATGGCAGTGCTATGTATAGACTTTGTGGGAATCGTTTTAATTTCTTAATTTTTGAACTCTTAAGCACTCTAAGTAACGTAATCTAGCATGTGTCATGTATGTGTATTAAGTCTGAGGTATTAAAAGTATTTTGCGTTCAGGACGTGCACAAAATTTCTCAGAACATGGTAAAATACTTGGAACGTGTACCGATTCAATAGGCAAGCCTTAAGACTTAAGTAAAATACAAAAAAAAGCAACAACAAAAAACAATGTATAATATTATAACTTATAAGTACATGTATCATTACACTTAGATAAATCACGGTCAGTTACGCTGTTTGTAAAGTTCACAGGCTCTCTTCTATTGCCACAAAGTAAAATGGACCAGGAATAACTTACAACAATTACTGTATCGCATAATTTAATTGTGGCGTATTACTTGTATTACGCACTTTGCCATTAACGATCACCCATAATTAACGTTTCGCTATTAAGAGGTAGAGGGTGCTTCAACGTATTATTTTTTTAAATAAACGTTGGTCTCGGTTCTGTTCTTACACAGTTAATAGTACATCTGTACAGAATGTGTATTAGGATCAAAGAGGTATAATTCGTGTTTGTGTCATAGAATGCCTTTATAGTAATATTTTTGTGTAAAAAGTATTTTATTCCTACAGATCGATTTGCACATAATCCGTTTTGCTAGTTGTATCCCGCCTATTTTCGAAGTTTATACAGAAAGGGCCTGTTTGGTTCATCAAGATTGTCCCACCATACCTATACCTGAGAAAAAGAAAACGCTTGACTTTAAAAGTTTAAACTCACTCTTTGTATTTTGTTTTTTGAGGAAATAATGTTTCCCTCATAAACTCTTGTATTTTAATGATAATGCCTGTAATTATAATAGTAATTTTATTTTATTCAATATACGTAAGTGACAATTAAGCAGTTAGGAAAAGTTAAATTTGAAAACATGAATAGGGAAATGGGTGCCTTTAGACAGAACCGTCATGCTGCGTTATTGATCTGAGCGAAACTATATACACGGAACTTAAGGCTTTGCAATTTCTAATTCTGTTACTTTTTTAAACGTATATGAACCTTTATACGTGTAGCATTAAAACTTTATTTTGAACTTTTCAAAAGTGCAGTAAAGATGTACTCAATGTAATTTTGTAAAAAGAAATAGTGTATGTATTCAACATCACGTTTCACTAACAGCCATGGAACTAAATGACACTACTTGTTTCTTCTGATGAGTAAGTAAAACGTGTTGAGCTCGTTCCTACATTCTAATTCGAGTTCGCTTTTTGTGTGTGCGTGTGCACATTGATTTGTTTTTTGGGCCATGAGATTCAACATACTTCTATATGTATATCAAAGTTATGAATAATTATAAGGTTTGTAATGCTGTTGCATTCATATATTTTGCTTACCTAGTATTTTTCTTGAAATGCTTTCCTTTGAGAATTCGTTAAGAGTTCATAGAAAATACGCATTTCTAAGCAGATTTTTCCTGGACATTTTTTGACTGTGTATAACTAGCAATTTGTTCATACATTCTTTGGCTGTGTACAATTAGCGATGCAATTTTTTTTTTAGAATCATAATGTGGAAAAGGGTCAAGGATTTCGTCTGTTTCGAGTTAACTTGATATAATTTTCATTTCTGTATATGTCTGCATGAGTGTGTGTATATGCAGTGTGTTCGAAAATTATCTTTCTTATTTTTAACGTAAGTTAAACAATAACTAATAGACATACAAAAACTTAGTTTGCAGTATCTTGTAGCCTAACTGAAAGAGGTTTTATTTATATATCAGTAGTTTTTCCACATGTGCACCGTTTGTGGCTGTCAGCACGTCTAACCTACATTTCATTCCACGTTCGCTTTAACATGTCTACAGTCACATTGGCAATGGCGTCCGTTACCCTGAATCGTAGTTCCGCCGTGGAAAGAATATATTGTTAATAAAACTTGCGGTAAGCTACAAGATGATGCAAAATGCATTTTGTATGTCTGTTAAGTATTGTTCTATTTACGTTCAAAATAGGAAACATAATTTTGTAATAACCTGTATACTAAATCTGAGAGACTTTGTCAAAATAATAAGCCCCTGTGGCTCAGCGGCATGTTAGAGGACTTATAACGCTCAAAATCGTTTTTCGATACCCGTGATGGGCACATCATAGATAGCCCATTGTTCAGCTATGTGCTTAACAGCAAAAATAATGATAATAGTGTAGGTAATTTTACTAGAATGCTTTGCAGAAACAAGGAATAAATACAAGTGAAATTCCAGAATTCTAGCAGATGAAATAAAAATACTGGCGATGATATGAAATACACAATCTCTCTCCATTTTGCTTTTTTGGCAAAGATCAGAAAACGGGAAGTTAATGTTCAGTTTTTATTAGTAGGAATATAAAATGCAATATCCATTATAGCAAAATTATTTTTTAATGCATAAGAGTATCGAGTGGTCATTAAAAAAGGTATTTCGTTTTTCACCATAATAATTCAACCATACCACGAGGACCTTTCAAAGCTATTACATTCATAATCCCATGTGTTTAATTTTAATTTCTCTACAAAGAGTAACATTTTTATACCAACATGCGGACAACAAGGGGCCATTTGGACCTCAAAAGTTTCCTTTTTATATGAATGTGAATTTGTCATGGCTTGGATTTATTGATATTAATGAAATGTATATAGCGAACATTAAAAATAGTATTAGTTTATTTTAAACTTAAAATAATATTCTACATTAGCCTTTCTCAAACTCCGCGAGTTATGTCCGAAATTTAAAAAATAATGATTTATAGAATAAAAAATATTTTTCGTAAAATTAAGTTAATATTTATTTAAACTTTTAATTTTGGAAAACAGCTTTTCATGTACACAGAATCTTTTTTTTTTTAATCGATAAGTTTGGGTGGTCCACGAAAAAAATTTCCATTAAAAGGAGTCCTCTGGTTATTGAAGTTTGAGAATCGCTGTTCTGGAAAATTGTTTCTAGGAAAAATAAAACGTTTTCATTAAAAAAAAATAATAAGTAAAATGTCTACTCTGTTTTAATCCATTTTCAAGTGGGAAGCAGTAAAAACAAAACAACAACAGCACAATCAGCATGTGCTACAGTTAATGAGTTATAAACATAACGAATAATTTTAAACTAAGGTATATTATCTATATGACTAAAAAAGTAACGTGTGTGCGTGCATGCGTTTGTGGGAAGCTTCTAAAACTTTATCCAACTATGCACAAATGGAATTAGGAATAATAAAATATGGACAACGTCACCATATGCGTAAGGAAGGAGTGGGTGTAGATAGTACTATGCATAGTAATTGGAAAGGTATGTGGGATGGGATCTGTCATCCTTTAGAACCCCATTTCAGACAGAAGTGTTTGTGTTAAGATTTTGTGCATGACTTCCTTCATTTGTGTATAGGTAGAGTACCAGAGATATTTGTTGGGTATCACGTGGTTGTGGAATAGATTTAACCTCGTAGTCATTGGGACGCCTCGCACGGCCATCAGATTTTTTCAGAACTCTTCGTACCTCACCTTTTATGTGAGTAGTCTAGGCAGGGTACTTAACTGTTTTAATTACTCTAAATACACAACACTGCCTTTACAATTTATAAACTTTGCGCATCGAAATACAAAATGCCACAATCAAACAAATGTTTAATACGCGAAGCACGAGCCCCCCCCCCCCCCACGTGATATATTAAAGCCAATGCTTTTTAGTATGTGTTTATTTTTTCATGTTTTGATGTTATTTTCGTGATGACATAAGTTAAAAAACAAACAAGTAAAATAAAAAGTTCATTCGTTCCGTGAACATGATGCGAATGATACTAAATAACAGGTCTCAAGGGAATTCTAACTCTTGGATTATTGCCAATTTGTGCGTTAAACTCATTGCTCTAAAGAACACAGTGGATTTACTTTAGAGCGAAGCATTTAAACTATAACGAAAATATTCACAGAAAGTAAAAATAATAATATTATTTTAATTTGTCTTTACTTCATTTGATATTTAACGAACAAAATTTTTCACGCTTTGTATAGTACCAATTTCTTGTTTTATGACCACATTTTAACCATTTTTTTAAACCTTTATCTAAGAGAAGTTCATCCACTGGTGTTTAATACACTTGCTATTTAGTAAGGTTATGCGAATTTAGGTAAAATATGCCTTGATATCACAGGATTTGAAGGCTCAAAAATATCACTGGAGTGTGATCGTACATCGTCATTCTCGTGCATGATACAGGGAGGGATAGCCATAATTAGAACAGGAACAGTAGAGAACGAGGCTTACTGTGCGTGAGGTTTTTTTTTTGTTCTTGTTTCTTTGTGTGTGTGCGTGCACGCGTTTATGTGTGAAGTTTTTTTAGAGTGCGACATGGATCAACGTAACTCCACTACAGCTACACCTATGATTCCATAGAAGGGGAGATGACTCGGTTTCCTGGATGAACCACTCAGTCATATTGATATGGGCTTTTGTTTAGATACAGATCCACCGACTTATCCTTTTTTTTTCTAAGGATTTTGTTACATTCTGCCTTTGGGAGGGGGTAACTATACAACGTTCACTGAATGATCATAACAAGTGGCGTTGTAAAAAACGATATGGTTTCTATACGATACTTTAAAATGACTATACTACAGGATATCTCGTACTTAACATGCAAGGTACATTCTATTTTGTACTTGTGGCAAAGCTGATAAAGCTATCTGCCACCGAACAAAATTTTGAACTACTGTCCAGAGGGAAGGCAACCAGTCAGCAGCGTCCGATCTACCACCCACCTTCCGCGCAAAGGGATCGAATGTTTGTCACTCGTATAATACACCCACAAATTAAAGTACTAGGAATATCTTTTGGTATCTCATGTATTTAAAACCCGGCTTGCCAGCTCCGAAATCCAAAGTTCTACCACACGACCAACTCGCGCTTTGGTACATTGTGAATGTGTAAGTTACGAATTTAATTTATGATACAAATCTTATTAGATAATAATGTAATCTAGTTGATCAGATTTAAAAACAACATTGAAAAAATTACGAATTTAAATAAAACCCGAAAAGTATAAATTGGTTTTGAAAGTAGATAACTCGCACTAGACTAAATTGGCAGCACTTAGTAAAATACGCAGAACAGAACTTCAATTAATTTAAAGCGACCATGGTAGAGCACATATGTCAAAACTACACATGGTTTAGTAGCGTCAAAATTACTTCATAATAAAGTGTGTACGAAGTGGTCAAGTGCAAGAGAGAGAAAAATAAGTTAAATATAAGAGTACAATGATATACCTGAATGTTCTTTTTGACGTGTTGAAATATTATCTGTTGTAGTTTTTTCAGTTATTTGCTTGTAAAGTGTACGAGTGCTAATTGTAACCGTCCTTAATTTTGAACTGATAGACTAGAATTAGTCAACAGCACCCCCCCCTCTCCTCCAACTCTTAGTCTGCTTTAGTCGCAAACTGGAATTTGACCATCACTCTTATAACGCAGTGAAACGCACCCGCGGCTGTAAAGTGCAGAACGTGATTTTGCGACAGTGGGACGTGAACATGGATATTAGGCATTACGGTCCGGCATGTGAGCTATTAGACAATGTCCAATCCTTCTTGCCATACATCCTGACATGTTTTTGTTAAGAGATTGTTCAGAAAGCAGCTGACGTAATAAATGTGTCACAACCTTGAAGCTATTTAAATATAATGACTTCAAAGTTTAGGGCTAAATGGTAAAGTAACAAAACTGTTTTCACCTATTATATATATCATTTTTATCCTTAAATTTATTTAGACTTTTTTACCCAATGAAATTATTGAAATGTGATGAACGAATAAAATTCAAAACTCATAAATAACGTTATAGTATTCGACAAAGTAGCTACTTCTAAGGAGTTGGGTGGCAAAATTAACAAAACACAGCGAAAAACAAAGTAATACTCGCTGCTATACAATGTCCAATTATTCAGCCACCTTCGACCATAGACGTCATGATACTGCAGTACTGTGTGAAGTATATAGCGAACTCGTGACCCTATGACCCACATTTACAGGGCCGTTATAATGCAAATTTAAAGCTTAAACTAATTTACGAACGGTAATTAGCAGGCCTACTTATTTACATGCTCTAATATAAATCAATGCCAAATTTGGGGTACGCTTTTGGGAAATTCTTGTAAAAGTGGTTTAGCGAAATACCCAAGTTCCCTAAGGGGTTGGGTGAAAAGTTTATCTTTGTTTAAACTTCGGGACCGAGACGATTCATTTGGCAGTAGTTAGAAGTGGGTGCGACTAACGGGTTAGGAATAGTTACGTGACAAACACACACGTAGACACTGACTCTCATTACACACACACACACACACACACACACACACACACACACACATATATATAACTACCTTGACACACACATATATAGTTTAGTTGTATAACCGGTCTGATGACGAATGAATAGTTGATAACTAATGAATGAGTAACAACATAGAAAAAAGTTGAACTAAGAAATAGTTTGAAGGCTTGAAAGATCATGGTTATGGCGAACTTCTGACGTCATATAGGCTAGATCGGACAAACTAGTTTTAGTACAAAACTCAAGATTTGTGTTTGTATAGTATTTGTGCTGTAGGTTGTAGATAAAAACCGTATATCAAAATATGCTAAAACGGTTATAACAAGGCCGGTTAAAATAAATTTATAGTTAATTGTTCCTGCCCGCCTCTGTTTGGAATAGCTGACCAAAAATACTTTCATTACCCCCTCTCTCGAGTCACGACAGGAGGGGGTGTCCCAATATCCCAATTTTTTCACCCTTCTCACACTGGTAGAAGAGAATTGAATAATCGAAAAAATTATATATATATATTTGTGTGTGTGGGTATGAATGAATGCCTCCACCCCATTATTTAAGGATGATTCATTTCCAGTTTATTTTAATTGTGCTAAGCAGTTGAGTTCTGATAACGTAATTCATATTGGATTAAGAATTAACATAATGGATAACTAGACTTGGAAACGTTATCTGTCACGTTCAAATACTTCCAAATATGACTCTTCTAATAAAATTAATTACATTTAATGTTTAGTAACTAGTATATATTGAATATAATAGGTAAAGACGAAACATTTCGTTCAAATATTATTATTTTTGAGTTTAATATGATAAATCCCCCAATTTTTATAGCTTAAAATTGGATCAGCCGCTAATTCTGCATCACATACCCATACACTGTTCATTAAATAAGTATTGAAATTGTTCATTGCATTTTGCAATATGTGTATAGGTCTGATAAGTATAGAACGTATGTTACAGAAATTATACGAAAAAAACAACAACGGATAACAACCTGTAAAAACGTGAACTTCGAAACCTATAATTTAGAAGGACAAGCGTGAGCAGTTAGTTGGAAGTGTATTCATATGTATTTGTGTTTAAACCCGACGAAAGCAGCCTAGACACACAGTGACGTCATCGGACTTGGCTCATATTCTTTCCTTCTTTCTCTTTTTTTTTCTTTTCTTTTTCAAAGTAATGACTGTCTATTTTTGTTGGGTTACAGTCATAGTTAGATTCGTACAAGTGTACGCATGTCTTGTATTTCGAATGAATTGAACGTTCCCACATATATTTCCCAGAATTTGATGTTTAGAATGAACATTACTATGACAGACACGCAGAAGCTTGTATAGTAGATGTCCTACCAAAAGTCCAAAATTTAATTTCAACCATTATTGTTAAACACGAAACAGCACAACAAGTTGATTCTAATTCTGTAGACTGTAATCTTGTAAGGCCATAACTTATGAATCCCTGAAAATGCTTACATTAATTTACTTCTAAGGAAAGTGCATATTCTTAATATGTCGTTCTCCCAAGTTCAAAAATCTACCCCTCGAGATAGTTTCCTGTACGTGGTGAGGGGTGCCTCCCAGGAAAGTTTCTGTATTTTCAGTTTATCTCCTCTGGGATTTGAACATTCTCCCACGTATTTGCTGTGTGTGGCGACCAGTGAAGAGGAGGAGACGATCCTGGTGGTTGAGGGGTGTCATTGATGGGTCAGTTTATGTCAATGGCACTTTAACACATCACTTTTACCTTGAATTCCTGTAGATGGGTGGCCTTTAAGTGGCTCCCCTGGGTCAAACGGCTGGTCCTGTTGGGTGAACTAAGTGCCAGTGTTGACATTCTCAACAGGTGTTGTGGACATAATTTTTGGTGTTGTAGTGCACCCCCCACGTAGGGCTCCTTGGTGGATGGGGTCAGTGAGTACTGAATTATCTCTATTTTTATGGATCCTGCCTAGTGACAAAAAAATAAATAAAATACATTGATAGGAAAGCGAACACACTTTGAAGACTCGGGACAACAGTCACCACCCCTTCTTTTCCTGTACTTTGTTTTTCATTCTGCTTTCTTTATCTGACAAAACTTTAGGACAAATATCTCCCCTTTTTTTTATTCAGAAGGGATTAGCGTGGCTTGCTGCTTGCTGGCTCTCCAAAATAATTTAATAAGCTACGTTCTGGGGACATATTGGTGGAAACATCTACATCAAAATACAGCAAACTCCTCCTAAGGTCAAAGGCCTATTGAGGTTACTCCCCATGCTACTTTGAATTTCTCACGAGAGGTTATTGTTGAGAAGGATTTACGAAACATCCCAGAGTTGGAGAATTTTGCTATTTGACGTACTTCCACTTGTAAAGATGGAATTATGCTGCCTACAAATGTTTACATCACCATTTCTGCCTGCCACTGTCAAGGCACGTTATCTGAACTGTAAGATGTAGTTTTATATTCCTGACCCTCTCCGATGTTTACAATGCCAGCAGTTTGGACATTCTAAGGTATCTTGTCATGATTATTTGATATGTGCTCTTGTGGTGGCAACGATTATGATGCCTACAAATGTCTTCTGGACCCTCACTATGTCAATTGTGGTGGTTCCAACCCCTTATCCTTGGCACTTTAACACACCACTTTGGCCTTGAATTCCTGTACATGGGTGGTCTTGAGGCAGCTCCCTCAGGGTCGGTCTGCTGGTCCTGTTGTACTAGAGTCAACTGAGTACTAGTGTTGGGCATTCTCAACAGGTGTTGTGGACATTATGTCTGATGCTGGTGTTTGGGTATAGTGCTCACGAAGCCCTGGTATTGCTACAATGTCATTGTTTGCCATTGTAGTGCGTCCCCTATAAATGTATAAAAACCCTATAACCCGAGGGTCCACCACCTTTTGAAAGTGCTCGGGTTAAAGGGTTTTTATTCATTTCTATCAAGACTTCTTGAACCTACGTGTTTTTCTAACATCATGAATGGTAGTGCATCCCCTCATAATACTCCATGGTGGGTGGGGTCAGTGGGCACTGAACCTTTTTCATTTTATTATGGATTCCCCAATCATTGAAAACTAAAAAAACAGTTAATCGTAAAGCAACCACGTTTGGAAGAATGATCTCCAATCCCCACTTTCTACTATTTCTGTACCTCGTTTTCTCATAATTTGTTCTTTGACTGAGAAATCATTAGGACAAATGTCTCCCTTTTTCATTCAGAAGGTTTTAGAGGGCTTTTCAAAGTCAGTCAAAAAGCTCATTCTGGAGACATCTTGGTGGAAACTTCTATACCTAAACACAGCAAACTCCTCCTGAATTCGAAGGTCATTGGGGATATACCTATTGAGGTTACTCTCCATGCCTATTTAAATTCTTCCCGAGGAATCATAGTTGAGAGGGATTTACGGAACATCCCTGAGTGGGAGATTCTCGCTGGTTTCTCCAGCCAAGGCGTTTCTGTGGTGAGACGTATCTCCACTCATAAAGGAATTATGCTGCCTACTAATGTTCTGATTTTGACATTTATATCTCCACATTAAGGCAGGTTATCATAACTGTAAGGTGTGGTCATATATTCCTAACCCTATTAGATGTTTCCAGTTTCAGAGTTTTGGTCATACGAAGGCATCTTGTTGTGGTTCTGTGAAGTGTGCTCATTTTGATGGTAAAGACCATGATGCCTACGAGTGTCAACTGGACCCTCACTGCATTAATTATGATGATTCCCATCCATTTTATTTTTGTTCCTGTCCTAAATGGGTGGAGGAGAAAGAGGTACAATGCTTAAAACTATCAATAATGTTTCTTATCCATAGGTTTGGAAGGTGTTGTCTCCTGTTCCATCTCAGACATATTCTGCTGCTCTCTGTTCCACTGCAACAGTGGGATTGCAGACAGATCTTTCTGTGCTTCCGTCAGAGTCTTTCTTACACCATGTGAAAAGTATTTTGCCCTCCATGGTTGCACGAGTTGACAAGTCCATGTTTACTCCTGTCTCTGTCCCCATCATTTCATCCAGTGACTGCTCGGGTCCATTTTCTTCAGCTCCAAGATGCAGAATGATTATTCGTTGACACCCTCAGTCACTGGAATCTGCTTCTACTGACAGAGATTTTCCCAATCGACCCAGGGCAGGTTCCATGGAGGTCGACAGACCTCTTTCTACTAAATAAAACGGCGTGGTCAAAAGCAGAAGAGTTATCCACCCAGTTCTTCTCCACCTTAATAAAAATGGCCACTTTGATACATTGCAACTGTCGAGGTTTCATTCTAATTTGGATGACATTAAGGCCTTGATTAATTCCTATCATCCCATGTGTGTCTCTCCTTACAGGAAACATTAATGAAACCTGCTGATACTGTCACGTTTTGGAAGTTTTTATACTGGAATAACAGCTTGTAGTATGGATGATTTCATGGAGGGGTGGCACTGCTGGTTGACCAGCGTGTACCCACCTTGTCTGTGCACACTCGATACACCCTTGTTGGCCGTAGTCATCTGTATATCCTTGGGTTGTACATCACTGTTTGATCTCTCTACCTGTCTCCCAGAGAGACTTAAGATCAGTCAGACCTTGATGCTTTTATAGAATAGTTGCTGTCTTCTTTCTTCATCTGACTTTACCTGACATAATCCCCTTTGGGGTGGTGCTGATATTGATGGGAGGGGTCGTTTTGTGGAGCAAATGCTCTCGAATCATAACCTGTTTCTCTTCAATACTGGTTCTTTTACCTATTTTCATGCACCTAGTCAGTCTTTTCACTGCTGTTGATCTATCTTTCTGTTCCCCTTCCCTTTCTTCTCACTTTTTCTTGGAGGGTTGACAATTATCCATGGAGCAGTGATCATTTCCCCATCATTTTGAGGTGGATTAGCCTTGGTCGATGCCACCCGACCCGAGTACCATGTTGGAAGTCGGACCAGACTAACTGACTCTCTTTCACCTCTCTCTCGGAACATGCTCCTGCTGTCGTTAGTCTTTTATATATTAACGACTGCATGGAGGCAGTACCTGATTGTATCATTCAAGCAGCTGTTCGTTCTATATCCAAAATTATGACACGTTTCCCATGGTATCCTCGTCCATGGTGGTCTCCAGAAGGCTCAGAAACGGGCCTTGGATACCTTTTGCAGGTATTCCACTCTTTCCAATCACATTGCTTTCCAGCGGGCCTGTGCTCATGCTCGGCAGGTCCAATGTCAAAGCCAAAAGGAATCTTGGATTAAGTTCACAACCAGCAGTCTCTTCTACCACCAGTTCCAAAGTCATATGAGACAAGATTAGAAAGGTCCATAGGAGGTATGCATCCCATCCCCCTTTCTAGCTTGCTCTCCAATGGCCAGGAAGTTGCTGACGTACAGATAATCGCTGATACTCACAGGGAGTGCTCTTCTTATCACTCCAGCATTTCTGTTTCTTCCCCACCTTCTTGGCCATCAAGTAATTACCTCTTTCTTTTCGGACTGATCATTTATAGGATTTTATTGCCCCTTTACACTGGTGGAATTTAAGTTTGCTCTTCGTTGTTCTGGCAGTACATTGGTCATGCTCGATGACATTCACTTTGAGATGCTGCATCATCTGTCTCTGCTGCCTTTCTTGCTCTTCTCTGGTTGTTTTTAACTGGATCTTTCAGAAGAATGTTTTTCCTGATGCTTTGCACCAGGCTATTACTCTAACTTTTTCTAAGCCTGGGAAGGAACCAAAGATTCCTTCTAATTATCTTCCAATTGCTTTGACTAGCTGTCTGTGTAAATTTTCGCTCATCTTGTTTGGTTCCTTGAATCAAAAACCTCCTCTTCCCACCCAGTATGGGTTCTGTTGACAGCACTCCACCATCAACTACCTGATTCGACTTGAAACCTCGATCAGGGAAGCCTTCCTCCAGAGATAAGATCTTGTGTCAATTTTCTTTGATTCTGAGAAGGCTCACAACACTACATGGAGGTATGGAATTTTGCAGGATCTCCTCTCCTATGGATTGTGTGGCCATTTACCCATTTTTATTCATAATTTTTTACTCAACAGGCGATTCCAAGTCTGTGTGGTTCGACCCTTTCCCATTCTTTCACACAGGAAGTTAGAGTCCCTCAGGACTGCCTTTAATGTCACCCTTTTCAGTATCAAGATAAAATCTATCACTAAACAACTTCCTCCTACTGTTGCAAATGGGCTCTATGTCGATGATTTCTACATCTCGTGTTAGTCGTCAAACATGACGTTTATTGAGTGGCAGCTTCAGACTTTCCACAATTGCTTGTTGAAGTGGGCCACAGGAAACTGTTTTACCTTTCTTTTTCCAAAACCATTTGCATGCACTTTTGCCACCAATGGGGTTTACATCCCAATCCCAAGCTCCATCTTGGTGATGTTGTCCTTCCTGTAGTTCCTGAAGCACAGTTCTTGGGTTTAACTTTGACTGTAAGCTTACTTTCATTTCTCACACCAGGCAGCTAGGTGTCAAGTGTACAAGGGCACTGAACATCCTCTGTGTCCTCTCTTCCATCTTATGGGGAGAAGAACAATGTTCTGTGCTCAAGATCTGTCATGCCCTTATTCTATCCAAACTTAACTATGGATCTCTGATTCTTTCAGGGCCTCTGCCTTGAAGATATTTGACCCTATTCACCATAGGGGGCTTCAATTGTGCACGGGGGCTTTCCACACTTCTACAATCTAGAGTTTGTACACTGAGTCCCACGAATCTCCTCTTAACCTCCACCATTTGCAACTTTCTTTAAAATATGCTATTAAACTTCGATCCTTACCACAGCATCCCACCTGGAGTTGTCTTCCTTCCTCAGTGGGCTACACTTTTTCGGAATAGACGGTCTGCCATTCCTCGTTTTGGCCTTCGCATCCAAGTGCAGCTAGCTGAATTGGGTCTGTCATTGGATCATATTGCTCACTCCAATATTCAGCTCATTCCATCATAACTTCTTACCATCCCCACCTGTGAACTTTCTTTGAGTCATCTTAGGAAGGTGGATACTCCCGATTGGAAGTACAATCTTCTCTCTACCAAACATCTTTCGAACCATTCTTCTTTTCCCATTTTTTTCGGATAGTTCAAAATAAGGTGACTCTGTGGGTTCTGCCATGGTTTGTTGAGGCTTGGTGGTTCCTCGCAGGATCCCTTCTACAATTTCTGTGTTTACTGCCGAGTTGTATGTCATTTCTCTTACCCTGGATCACATAGAAACTATGCAACACACTGATTGTATTATTTACACAGACTCTCTTAGGTCTCTGCTGCCCTTTTTTTTTTTTTTTTTTTTTTTTTTTTTTGCTTAACGTTAGTTCTCACCCTGTTCTCGTCGATATTCAACAACGACTGGACATTTTCTCTATCTTCCATTTCTATCCAGTTTTTCTGGATACCTGGTCATGTCGGTATTCGCGGGAACGAGCTTGCTGACACCACAGCTAAGTCCGCCTGTTCTGGTGCTGTCACAGCCGTGCCGTCCCTTAAATGGACTACGGTCCTCTGTTCGTGGCCCGGCTTCACGACAGTTGGCAGTCGACTTGGAGTGAGCAACGTCATAACAAGCTTTTCCAGATCAAACCATCCGCTGTTCTTTAACTGTTTTGTTTCCATAAGGATCGGAAGAAGGAAATTGTCTTGGCTAAGCTACGCATTGGTCAGTTTTTAATTCATTGTTTTCTTTTGCCTGAGACTGATCCACCAATGTATGGCCTTTGTGACACTCAAGTCACAACAGCCACATTTAACTGTCGTGCAGTCGTTACTACTGTGAGCGGCGGCACCATTTTAGACACGCACTGTCTAAGAGTTTACCCCTGAAATTGGACAGTGTCATTGGCGATGGTGACATTGTCCAACTTGATCGTGTTTTTAGCTGTTTACGGGCCATTGGCATTTTTAAATCTGAGTTTTTACCATCTTTTAGCTTTTAACTTGATTTATTTTTTACGTTTTATTGGAGTTTTATCCTTTGTTTTTATCTTTACACCGATGGTTTAGCGTAGATAGCCATGTTGCTTTGCGCCAATAAACCCAATCACCAAATAACCAAAAATCTAAAATTTTAAAACATCCCAAACTGTATATTAGGCAGATTTTATATAGTTGAATTCTGGTCCTCTGCGTAATAAAGGAAGTTGAATCAAGAAGCAGGATACGTTTTCTATCAATTTTGTAGTGTGTAAGAATTTGTAACTCAGAAATAACTTCTCGGATCGTATACGAATACACATTGTGGCAGTAATGTAATCCTGTTCTGTCTGCTGATCTAGCAAGTCTTACTAAATTTGCATAAGTCGACCTAACACTTTGGAATGTAAAAACGTGACAAGGAAAATGCTGCTGGTCAATTTGAAGCTTTCAAGGATGGTACCTTTGATTTCTTATGTCGTAGCTATAATAGGTAACTTTTTTAAAAAAAAGAGTCCTGAATTGAGATTTCAACATGATTTGTAAATCTGAATTGTCTTCACTCATGTGTGTATTTGAGTTAAAATATGCATATTTCTCCAACGCTTCGAAAATCGCACATGACTTTTCTTAACCAGATTTTTTTATATATATTTCAGTAATTTTTTAAATATAATTTGTTGCTCGTGTGAGAAGAGTGATTTATTTGACAAAAATTAGATAGTTAAGACTGTTGGTGACTCTGATTAAACAAAATAAAAAGCAAAATGCCTATTGAAATAGAACGGACCCAAATTATTCTCAAACATTACAAACACCAAACTAATTAAATATGAATATATTAACTATCGTAAAGCTCACTTATATATTCAAATTGCTATGGCGACCTAACGGAGCAGCTTTGAAGTCTTAACTTTAATGAACTGTAAAAATTTGCGTTAAAACTGAAAAAGAGTTTTGGAGTCCTTAGTTTTTCGTTAGTCTGTTTTTTTGGACTCCCAGGCATTCAGGTGACTGAGTTTTGCGTGTTTGACGTTCAAATATATTGCGAATTTGAAGATCCCGGGCTTTCAGATAAGGCTAAGAATTTTTAATCTTCCAACGTTTAGAATAGACTAAGGTTTTGGAGTCCCCTTTGTTGATGTGTGTTAAGAATTTGAAGTCCCTCATTGAAATGGACTAACAATATGCAGTCATCGTAGAGAGAGAACATCCACTGCTGTGTATAGGTTTTTTTTCAGTGTCGTTCGTTTCGAAAAACAAACAAAAATGGAGCATGATTTGTGTATGTATTTATGTAATATTTCGTTGTTTTTTGTTTGTTTTTTCCAAATTAATACTATGTTCAGTTTTTACAGTGAAAGTATGTACTGGTTTAGTTTGTAGATATTATGAACCCTACTCTTCTACAGTGCGTATTTCATTGATATACAGAATTTTTTGCTATGTTGTGATTCTGAAACAGGCTAAATCCGGTCGAGGTTATGTGCCAAATTCAACATGAATTTTTTCTGTCCGGTCAAGGATCTGTGTTTCTGCTTTATGCCTTAGTTAGTTGTATGCTACAGATCGTTCTAGATGTTTAACTTGAAATTCCCCTATGTGTATTTGAAGCTTAATAACACAGGCCTGCGATGGTTTTATTGCCTTGAAATTTTTACATGTTCTACGGTAATTCCTGTACGCTGATTCTGAAAATTATATCAATTTTTCTCCATCACGTACAGATTTTTCACAAAACGTCGTATGTACTTTTACATAAGTGAATCATTTTCATTGAAATCGGGTCACATTTTGTTATGCTTAAAATATTGAGAACCACTGACTATAGATTTCTCTAGACCAATCGCGACGTGATTCTTATCGTTCGTTCTAGAACCCAAACATAATAATAAAAATGTTCTTTGTGGTAAACGAAAGAATTATTTGATTTAAGTAAGTTTTTCTCTTCCCGATTTGTCAAAAATCCTTATGCGATAGAAAAAAAAAAAGAATATTATTATCGAAATCTGCGTAGCTGAATTATGGAAAATCTGTTAATCAAACCAAAACAACTTTTATGAACTTTAAATTCGCAGGACTGTCTAATATTTGCTTATGCTGGTTGTTCCCACTTTATTTTTAGTTTATCCCTGCAGTTTGGTTTTACCCCCTGTAATTCAGTGCAACTCAACTTCTTCATTTACCCCTACATCTTTGCTTCTCGTTCGAAATAGTCCTACCGCTACGACAGTCAGCTACCAACGTGCAACTTATTAAGAGAAAATAAATTGTCTTATTTCACTCATACTACGTCACCGTGTATTGTTTTTCAGTAAACCTGCAACAGATAACTTCGTACATTCTTTTCTGAAGTAATCCTCGAAAATCTAGATTTTCAGATCGGGTAACTGTGCACTACATCAATCTTTGAATTACCACGTTCGTATGCTGTACCTTCAGTACACTGCCTATATAAATTTTGCTGCACTTGCAGTTGTAGTCGTGATACTTATAATAAACACCCAGACTAAGGATAATTTATAGCTATTGTATTTACACGATGATGAAACAGTTTTATTATGTTTAAACTACAAACTGACTTCTAATGTAGTATTACATCACTGTTGAATTTTATTACATTTCGTCATACTCCCGAATACCACACAGTTGTTATTACGGAACTTTCTGTGTTGTATACTGTATTATGACTCCCCGCATTGAAAGATTTATCCCTTAACTAGTTTAGTAAACACGTAGAATATCGTATATCAAGTGATTAAAGGTGTTAACTTTGATATCTGATCACATTATACGAACTTCTACTTGCATTCCTTTAGTCTGCAACAGCTTCGTCTTTTAAAAACTAACCTCCTTGCTGTGAAAGTGAGGTAAATAATTAAGTGAAGTGGTTGTGTTAAGAGATAGTATAAAATGAAGTTTGAGTTGCGTATTCAATCTGCTGTTGAATTCATTTGGTACTAAAAAATGAATATACTTGTGACAGAAACACCCATCCAAAATAAAAACAAAACCAAGACGTTAGGGACGCTGTCTGTCCTGTAGGCATGGAAATGAAAATCACGTTCTCGTGACGTTGATGTAAAGAAATAAATTTTAAGTGAACATCGTAATTAAACTGTTCTTATTTATTTACTTTTGTCGTTTTACTGAAAGAAATGGATGAGCTTGATTGTAAATGTTAGTTTGTTTACAGTGATGAATTGTTATATATCGAACTTTTAAATATTTCATCTCTCATTACTTGCTTAACAACTTTTACAGGATACGATGCTGCCCGTAAGATATGTTGGTAAAAAAACACACAAAAAAAACTAATAGTATTTTTATATATCCTATATTAATTCAGCTTGTAACTTTGTATATATGTATGTCTAGCTAACTCCCACAGTTCTGGAGCTAGCAGGACCTGACTTGGCAAGCGAACTTGGGGGGTGGTCTAGGGAATGTCCTTATGTACAAGTAAAGAAAAACTTTTCAAAAAAGGTAATAAATATACGGATGGCAAATATCAATCCTCCAAAAACAAGGCAAACAAAATAGTAGGGATGGCATTTGCATCACCTCTACATAATAGCACAGGCACACAGTGTAGTAGAATGTTAACAGACAAAAAATTGGATAAATTAATCTCAATTGTGATTGAATATTTATAGATACTTATATTGCTATATGTTACTTCTTGATTGTGCTATTATGTAAGAATGGTGCAAATGCCATCCCTACTATGTTCTTTGCATTATTTTTGAAGGATTAATATTAGCCATCACTACATTTACTTCCTTTCTTGAAAAGTTTTTTTCTTTATTTGTTTGCTTGCTTTTTTATGTAGTGTTTCAATAGACATAGGAAAATTGTATTTATAACCCAGTTCTAAATACAATGAGGTTACAATTGTAATATTTATTGTTTATCTATTATTGGCTTGTGATTCCTGTTTCACCCTGTACTTTAGCTTTTTAAGGAACACCACATTTCTATAAGAAAGCTACCTTCAAGGGGCAATGACAACATCGTTTCAACTAGAATTATGATTTTTTTTTAATTACTACTAGTTAAAAATACTTATAAAAGCGGATACTACGTTTGAAACTATATCACCTCAGTGAAATTGGTTGACACCATTGTTTTGGTTTTTGAATTATCATCTAATAAAAAGAAGCAGAAGAAAGAACAACAAGAAATTCAATCTTTTTGCTATGATATATTCAGACATTCCCAGAACTTGTGACTCAGTCATTACACATTGTTATAAAATGAAACACTGTGTAGTATTGTAAAGTTTTGATGACCTATTGAGAAGATATTTAAAATACCATTTCGATGAACAATCCGAGCCATCCCAACATAAGCAGTGCTACAGTCTGTCTGATATGACATAGTCCTCCCATACCAAGGTGGGGCTAAAACAAACACCTCCAGAAGGTTGCCCAGGGATGTTGCGCTCTAAGAGTAGGTTTTCATGGTCGCTGAACCCGAATCTTGCATCATGGCTCCACTCAAGATCTCGGGGCGCCATGTTTGAAACTGTGTTCATACCCTCACTTGTAAGATAGCGAGACCAATCTTGGCACACTTGCAGGTGGATGTCCTAACGATTTTTTAAAGGGTATGGACCCCCTTAGTGTAGCTATAGAAGCAACTGGAGATAAGTACGAGCTTGACTGGTACATTTGGGCCTCTGTGAATCATGATAGGGCCTTTGAACCACGCCCGGGTATTTTATGCCAGTAGTGTAAAAAATCTGACATTATCTTTAGTGATAAAAACATCAGTGTTTCCAGAGTTAGTAGTGTTACGTCTCTGTTCATTTGTTAATTTTCTGTAAAAATTCTTTCCGAAGAAACTTTAGCGATACAAGTCCTTTCTTAAATAAAACTAGTTTATTCTCTATTAATTCAACTTTGTAATACATTTAATTTCCACAGTCACTTTAAACACACGCTATAATTCACAATGATTCACGCACTTACTTACGGTCACTACCGTGCTTGACTCAATTGTCCGGATTTATCTCTGCTTGTCTGCAATTCAATTCCGATTGATTAGTCTCGCGTTAACCGGCGCACTTGTATACAGGAATAGAGGGCGCCAAGCACATACTGGATTATTCGTGATGTTTCCCGATCCTTCGAGAATATCATGACGTGTTACCAGAGTCACATGACTACCGCTGTCCTAACAATAGTAAAAAAACAGAACAGTATAAGGTATTAACAACTACATTGGTTTTAATATAATGTTTAAGAAAATCGAAATTATTTTCTGGTGATAATGTTTAAATATTACGCTTGATTTGTGAATATAATGTTTAAAAACCTGAAATTATTTCTAGAGTTATAATGGCAAAGAATAATGTGACAAGTGCCTGGATTTGCTCTACATAGTCAATGTTTGTGTAACGCCTGGTTGGAGTTGGTGATCATTAAGCGATTGGTTATATTAATTTAATGTGTCGTTTTAAAACTGTATTTGTTAATCTTCGCTGGTACTCGTGTTAATGAACTCCTTCCTTCCTTTAATTATTAGGAATGTCAAAATGTAAAAATATCACCAATTTCATTTTTGTTACCTTGCCTTTCATTGTGGTTTTTGATTTATAAATTGCCTAACATTCACGTCAGTCATTCCATAAAACTGATATACTGGATTGTGTCTTTAAAAGTTTTGTCTGGTTTTGCTGACGTTTGCTATACTTTTTGAGATATTTGGTGTGATATTTATGAAAAACGCAATGTGTGTTAGAATAATTTCTTTAATTTTTAAACTTTCTGGATAAACTAGATTATTTGAATGTTTTTTCAGTTATTACTGAAAATTCTTCTAGTTGAGCCTTTTTGCTGCTGTGTGTGTGGCTTTTCACTAAAAGGGTGGGGGGGGGGAGCAGATTCGAACTGCTAGAACATTAGAAAACGTCAAGTGACGACACTGGATTACTGTCGACGTCGGGGTTGATTTCATTAATTTCCACTCTGTGTGTGGGTTGGTTGCTTAGAAAATACGCACACTTGTTCCTCGGGGGAATGTCGAAATCTCACCCATTTGAGTTTGTACCACATGTTTTTAAAATTACACAGTTCCATGTGAGTTCCGCTATGTGCATGAGCCGGTTGCTTTGAAAAGAACACAATTGTGCCTCGTGGGAATATCTAAATCCTACCCAGTAGAGTGTATACCACGTTTTTAAAGTTACAGTTTCATAAGATTTTGTTTAACTTCTGTAAATTGATCGTTAAATAATGGACAGAAGTGTCTAAAATTGTATGAAACTGTCTAAATACATTCTAATTCTTCAACAACTTTGTGTGATCGTTCCTTTTAATGTATATACATGTAGTTTTCTTAAGAACAACTTACCGTCACTGATTATTGTACACCTCTTGTTATATGAAGTTAATTTTTCAACAGATATGTTTGACTTCAGAACAGTTTGTTATTCGATGCACATCCCACCTAATTTTGTCGATTTGCTGGACAATAGTTCCCATGGTGAATTACATTTATAAGGTTTTAGTTATAATTCTGTAGATTAATAAGTTGAGTTTTTTAGACAAGTACTAATATTTAATGAGACAAAGTTACCAGATAATAATCGTCAGCAATAAGCATGTAACCTAAATAAAATTGGAGTATTCAAGTAAATATGTTTTTCGTGTGGATAAACCATGTTTTTTTTTTAAATCCACTAAAAAGCAATATTCTGATGGGATATTTATAAAACCAAGGTTTTCAGTTTTTGTGATGGAAGAACTCTGGCGATATTTTTATACATTTGTAAATTATATACCTCTGAAATACAAAATAACTGGAAACATATTCTTGCGTCATCGAGATCACGTGACAATTCTCACGCCCTCTTGTTTCTAGAACTATCCCGTA
>NW_013667234.1:73125-77007 GCF_000517525.1 Limulus polyphemus | reverse complement strand
GTAAAGACTTGTGTCGTTAAAATTTCGTCCAGAACGAAGTTACGGAAAGTTAATTAACAAACGGAGACGTAACAATATGTTCATTCTTACTCTGCTTCTCGTTCCTCCAGGTGTTTGGTTTCATTCAGATGGTTTTGCTTTCAGGCCACCTACAGGTGAAGCTTATAAATTGCAGTTTATTAGTACTTTTTGATGAAGAAAATTACTCAACGCGTTTGGAAACTAAAACCAGTATATTCTGGTAGGTTTGTCTTCAAGTGAAGTGTTTATAGCTGTAAAGGTAGTTGTTATAATAACTGAATTTCATAGCGTGGTAGTTTTCAGTTGATGCATTTGATTTGAACCTCAATCTAATCATTTTGGGGGGGGGGTGTATAACAAGTTTGTGTGCAAACAACTTGTTTCTTGTTCACGTTGCATGATGGCAAATCAAATGTATATGAACATTACAACGTAAGATAAACTCAGTGACCATATACATGCAGATGTGTTACTTTCTTTCAAATATTGGTTAAGATACTATTGAGAGTCACTTTGTGTCCATTTCAATATTGTCGTTTTGAAAGGGGAAAAGTTTCAGTCAATGCTAGTGAACAAACAGAAGGATCTTGTTAACACCATTCACCTGTTTGCTTTGCAATATTGGCTTTTTTGCTTATTGAAATCGATGGTGTGTTAACCCTAGATTGACTGATGGATCCCAATTGGATTTTTAAGTGCATTTTTCTATACTATATATCCACAAAATTGTTTGTGGGTCTCCAAGAGTTTGTTGCTCACTTCTTTCCTAATAATACTGATACAAACCACACAAAATTACGTCATTATTACAGCTATTCCTACTAATTACCGCTACGATTTCCTAAGTATTCTACATAACAAATGAGTAATTTCAAATAATTTTTTTGGTCAGTACTTTGCATTGAGTATTGTAACAAACAGAACTTTATACAATTACTCATATATGATACTATATTGTGGACCCCGCTGGTAGGGTAACTATGTAAACAAGTCAGTAATTTTAGAATTGAATACAGTAGAAGGCTGTGAGCGAGTTTGGTATTTAGTAGTAATTACATGTTTATATAAGTTTTTACGATATTGTCAAATTTTGTATTAAAATTAAAATTTCTCCCTAATAAAATTAATTATATGAAAATCGTATTCAGTATCATGTGCTTCACCATGTTTATTAATTCTACGGACTTTTAAAAAAAGAAACGTGTTTGCATCCAAGATTAAGCTGTTGTTTGTTTCTGTATGCATATGTTTTGTTTCTCGATATCGATCATAAATAATACAATCTGAAGTAATGCGTAACTGTGTACAAACCTGTTATGTTTCTTTGTAGCACGCATTATTGAAATATCCTGAAGCAATGTCAAGAACAATGTTTCTCAAAAACAAATATATGGGGGTTTCAAATTAATACGAGTTTGTTTTAGGAAGAGAGAGAGAGAGAGAGAAAAAAGCATTTCTAGTTCAGCTTTAATACACGTGTAAACATGCGTGTGTACATTAAATGTCTTCCTTAACACTGCATCATATAAAGCTTGTGAACGATTCACATCGTATGTGTAGTTGTTACAGATCCTCTGGGGCTATTTCGTAACGTAAGAATATGTAAATCACATTCCAGGTTCTGGAACTATCTTTTGTATCACACGCACACTTTGTACACTGTTAGTTTCCAGAAATATTCTGTTAGTTAAAACGCATACTACTAAACGTGGTCTGTCAGGTGCTTTTTTCCCTTTTATTTTAGAAAGGTAAACATTTCTTAATAACCAAGATTTTTCGCACTTTCAAGCGTTTTGCGCACGTATAGACCGTATGTAAATAACTGGGCGGTGACCTTATTCTTGTGCTAGTCATATATTGTAATAGGTAATTCTCCCGTTTGTGGTCGTGGAAAATTCTTTAAGGTTTATGCTAATATGTTATCGTCTTCCAGTGGTTCAAGGATAAGTTCACGAGCTTACAATGCAAAAATTTGGGGTAAGATTCCCCGCGATGGACCAGCAGATAGCCCAATGTGGCTTTGCTTTGACACAAAACCAATGTATGATCTAGTGGAGTAATCTCATAGTTATCGTATAGAGTTATAGGAATATCTGAAGACTGCCTTCCCTATTTTTGATAATGAGATGACTAGATGATGCGGGTGACAGTTGCATGCTGGGAGACTTGACCATATTCCAGGTTTCTCTTGAAACAGTACTCTGAACAATTAGGAATAAGTGCGATCGACTTTCGTCTCTGTGGGGGTACAGTGTTGACTGAACTGTGTGTATCTATCTCATGTGTTGTTCAACAAATATTTTTTTTGTTTTACTTTGAAATTTGTATTCAGTATTTTTCCTCAATTCAGATAAATAGGTTATTTAAAAGCCACGTTGGGTTATCATTCGTGTAAAAGCAACTGTCCGACAAACCAATGGCTTTCATTTACCTCCGTTTCTATATATGAAAATAGTTTAACTGATAATCTATAACAAACATACAAATGCCGCATTTCAACTAAACATGCGTAATATAAATTAAATACATACACTTTCCCAATGTACAAACACATAATACAGTTCATATATAAATTAAATACATTACAAATGTTCAGAATTAAATAAAATTAGTCAGTATACTTTTTCTTATTATTTTCATAGAAAATCAAATTATTTATCCTATAATTTCATACTTCTGCTTACTTATTCTTTTCTGTAAGTCTTAGTAACTGACTTTACACAACCAGTTACTTCTGCCTTCTTACTACTATCTATTTAAATTGGCGCCAAAAATTTAAAAGATATTTTTCGAAACATGATCTTTTATGTTTTGCATGAAAATATGGTTCTTTTAGAATTTTAAATTTTGTCAAGACACGTTCGTTAAAATGTTTACTGGCATATAGTGGGCTTTTTTCGGGACATATAACATGGAATTTATGTACATTTATCCTTAATCTTAAATTATGTGTGGGTCATTATGTAATGTGACCTGCTCTTTAGACGTACCGGAAGTGAGACCTAAGTTGCGTTGGGGGTACGTCGTCTATTCACTTTAATCTCAACTTCACCGGCCTCACCAAAGAGAGAGAGAAAGAAACAGATGTGGGTGCTTCAGCCCATAACGTCCCACATCTACACCACCGTTCACTGTCTTGCAGCCAGATGTGGGAAAGTTGTTACTCACAAAAAATAAATAAAATAAATCATTAAAATACAACACATCAATGGGGGAGACAGCAAAACTGTCCTTATAACTGTTCCAGCGCCCAGTATGATGTTTGGACATAAATACCAAGTTGTTTAGGTATTACTATACTAAGCCCAACCCAACTTAGTAGTATAGTTCCTGTCCTGCGCCCTTTCCATGTTACTATCTGGATATTCAATGATTCTAAAGAGATCCACACAGTAGCAGGTCTTGTATAGGAAATATGATACAACTACATTAATCCACCTATATATGAAATGTCAAATATGTAATAATAACAATAAATTTTAGAAGTGATTTTTATTGTGTATATTATAATTTTGTTTAAATCACTATTTTAAAATGAGATGAAAAAAACTTTAATGATCCACTTTGTGTAACTGCGTTTACTTTCTCTCTCTCCCTATATATATATTGGGAACGCTTGCACTGTGAACTTTGACACCATTATTAATCACTTTTCCAGACAGAGGGCCAGGAAAATTAACTTTCAACTCGCACAGTTAATTTATTAATTTAATGCATGTTTTGTTGACCGTACTTGGCGAACAGAACTTGAAAAAACAACACAAATTTGTTTAACGATTAAAAATAACACAGCTGTAACTAGCTATGAGGACATATACATATATATACACACACACACACACACACACACACACACACACA
>NW_013667234.1:70289-73115 GCF_000517525.1 Limulus polyphemus | reverse complement strand
CACACACACACACACACACACACACACACACACACACACAATTACATGTAATTGTATTTCATCTAAAGTTAGAATATGTTGTGTAAAATTCACGCTGTCCTTCCATTTGATGTAATCTGTTTTTTGTTTTAAACTTTGCAGCTTTCTTAAATAATCACACACAAGCAACATGTGAATGGAATGTGTGCATTTCTTTGTTATTTAATATTAAGACAGGCTTCCTAAGATTGAGTAAAGGTACAATGTTAGTCAATAAGTGATCAACAATCAGTTTTGACTGGTCGGGATACAGTTTATTTTCAGTTTTAAGGACATTATAACAGCTACGTTTCGTTCAGTAAAGTGTTCCACGTACAAATCTTCTAACTTTCTACTTTTAAATATGGCTTCGATTCGTATACCCCACCCTCTCATCAGAACTAGTTGTGGATGATGTAATTCCATGTGTATTCATGGGCCAAGTGCGGCGTGGTTGGCTTCACAGACAGTGGAGCTGAGCTGAGGTTCCATACTTGGATTCCCATTACTAACCGAAAAAACCAAACCCTTCCTGCAAACTTTCTGTTATTTTGTCTGCAATGACAATAACAAACAAATTCAGCACATTCTATATCATTGTCATATATTTTGGATACAATCAAACCATTCTTTTTCATGAAAAGAACTTGCGAGTTAAATTTAGTGAATGTCAATTATTTTACTGCAACCATATAGGCAGTGTTGAATTTCATTGTTAATACTCTGTTGTTGTTTTTTCTGAATTGCTTTTAATAGCACGTACTATTGCCCCGACTATCAATATTTCGTTTGGTGTACACTTTGCAATAACTCAGTCCCTATAATTTTTATGCCTTCTACTTTCACCGTGCTTTTTCAATTTCTTTTTCTAAAATGGTCGGTTCCAAAAATAATTAATTTTTCTTGCAACAGCTGGCCCCACCTTTATGCAAAACTCGCAATGCAGTTTCTGTTTTCCATCATGTAATGTAACGAAACCAATTCTTGAAGTTACGAAGTCTTAAACTGTTGTACACGTTTTTGTGGTACCTTGTCTGAACAGGGAAACTTCTGTGAATTTACCAGTAAATCATCTTCAACAAATTACACTCGCAAGACTTCAAACATACTATACTCTATGCCTACCGATTCTTCAGTACCAGTGCTTGATGCAACAGACGAACTAGAAAAAAAATGTTTTTATTTTTGCTGTGACTAGAAATAAGGCTCTTTATTACACTATACCAGCAAAAGTCTACATTGGCTTATATTTAGATGGCACAATTGACTTTCTTTTAGTGTCGTATGGCGATTTTTCTTAAATTCTCTACTGCTTCTTCTTTAAAACAAGACCATTGTTAACGTTTCTCACAGCATTTGAGGCACGTTTTAAATAGCCCGTGTGCAAAACGAACACGTTCCAAGTTCAAACATTTTTTTCCCAATTTCTCAATAAAGTTCAGGCTTTTTATAAAGAACTAATATTCACTGATGCCGCCACCATGTTGCTGCAAAATAAGAAGGAATATATATGTTCTGTTCTTATTTTTTCTACATTTACTGTTCTTTTCCTTTAGTATCTAACAGGACTTCTAAGCGCTAAAGCATTACGGTAGTTGGTTAAAATGTGCGCGTAGACGCCACGGCGCATTCACGCACTGACATGGAGATTGATGTATGTTGGTGCTCTCGCTTGTCTTTTTAAAGGGAAACTATATTTTTGTGTTACAGTTGCCAACGGCGACTAACCCAGTAAAATTGTTGCCAAAAATATTTTGGTCTCATTTATTGGCAGTCTGGAGCTCTGTCACACTAGTTGTTTTCCATCCCATTATGACGTGTGGATTGTGATCAAACTGAATGGTAACTCAGTGATAAGGACAATAGATGGAATAGTAGAGTTGAAGCATGACACATTAGAATATTTGTTTCGCGTACCGACTTGCAGTGTGTTTGTAATACTGTAGCCTCCTAGCCTATTATTTCGAAATTAAATTGGGATTGGATATGCATATATATACTTTAAGGTTCTGTAACACTATCAGTATAGTCATAACCGACACTGGTTTTATGTGTATTTTATTTGCTGATCTGGGTCGCCAGCACTATATCCCAAAGTGCCATCATCTCCACGTGTTGAATCATATTGTTGCTTCTATCCAGTCTATGTGCAGCCTGAGAATAGAATAAAACCATCGATCTCCGATTAGTAACAATAAAAGAGTAGTAAAATCAGAGTCTGTGACTGCTACTGGACCTCAAAATTTCTCGAGTACTTGTTTTTTAGTTTACAATAAAGCTATAACATCCAAAGAGGAACAGTAGTATGTAATAAAGCTTGTACGTAGAAATGTAGTCTACACAAACCGTGGATACTACAGTTTAAAAGACGTTGGTTGATTTGTTTTCCAAACACTGAACAACTTCGTATAAGGTATTCAGGAATTGTAGAATGTGTCATATGACCCATTTCCAAAGAATTAAGATATTACTATATCGTAAGAAGCCGTATATACACAAGTGTTGTATTATACTACACTATCCTAGAATGTAGTGTGCTACAGAATAGTATGATTGTAGTACTCTGCACCCTGACCGGTCCAGTAAGCAACCAACCGCTTCTTAAATACTGACAATGTAATTCAGAAATCTGCATTATCTTTTAACAAACGTGAATACCTTTTTTTTTTTTGGTTATAATTAGTGTTTTTTCTTACTTTTGTTTTATTTTATATTTTGTTATATTACCCGGTAGGACAAACAATGTAACCAATTTCCAGGTGAATCTAACTTTAAATATCATTATACTATACGTAATTTAACGTTTTT
>NW_013667234.1:66869-70115 GCF_000517525.1 Limulus polyphemus | reverse complement strand
TCATCAGTGACCCCGGGCACTACCACCAACGAAATATCAGACCAAACCAAGTCTTTATACTAGTGAGGTACCGAAGAATTAAATTGTGGCGAAGTGCTACAAGTTCTTCAAATACCTATAGAATGATAGGTTTTTTTGTTTTTTTTGTGAGTGTAAAACACTTAAATATACCATTTCGAAAAAGCCAAAATGATTAAAGCCCAAAGCTTAAGATGCACATAACCCTATTTATGAATATATGATCCAAGGCATATACAGTGTTGTAAACAAACCAAACTTTTATAAATGTATACGAACATCGTTTTCAGCACCGTAACCAGAGTCTGTATTCTACCGAGGTCAAACTTTGGTTTCGAGCTGTAACATTCAATTACATTTATATGTATGTATGTATGTGTGAGAGTGAGTGAATGAAGCCAAGAAAACAACCGAGGACACGACCTCGGTGTTCTCATAGCTAGTTACAGCTGTGTTATTTTTAACCGTTAAACTAATTTGTGTTGTTTTTTCAAGTTCTGTTCGCCAAGTGAGGTCAACAAAACATGCATTAAATTAATAAATTAACTGTACAAGTTGAAAGTTAATTTTCCTGGCCTTCTGTCTGGAAAAGTGATTAATTATGTTGTCAAAGTTCACAGTGCAAGCGTTCCCAAATCTTTCGCTTTGTCTTGGACAATGGAGAAACAGAGAATTTTTATTCAGCTTTAACTTGCTAAATGATGAGTCGCCTTCTTCGACAGTAACTGGGATTATACAAAAAGTGCAAAGAGATGCACAGAAGTTTAGGAAGAGTACTGTTTTATATTGATTGGCCAGACATTTTGTTCTTCGCTTTCTCAAGGACTCCGGTAAAATTTCCCCGGCATCCCCGCCCTCTCGGTGGACGTAATGTTAACGTCAACAGCATATTATTCTGTATAGTGTGAGCTATGTTGTATGCTAACTAAATCATAGGAAATATCAAAGTTAGTTTGAATAATTTAATCTAGTAAGATGATATGATGATTATAAGAGCGATATCCAAAGATGCCATGATGATTATAAGAGCGATATCCAAAGATGCCATGATGATTATAAGAGCGATATCCAAAGATGCCATGATGATTATAAGAGCGATATCCAAAGATGCCATGATGATTATAAGAGCGATATCCAAAGGTGCCATGATGATTATAAGAGCGATATCCAAAGGTGCCATGATGATTATAAGGGCGATATCCATGCACGCACAATATTAGACATACAATGGATAATCCTAACGATTATATGTACAAAACACGTAAACAAAATATCTGAATACTCGACTTAAAATATCTTCGGTATCTTTTGTGATTAAGTGTATAAGCTGGTTACAACTTTTGCACTGGACTCGTTATGCGATAATTGTGATTTTGTAGTTATAAAAGTATTGATTTTATTTCAAGCCTGTTTCTCAAAGTTTACTTAATATTACACTCCAATGCTAAAACAAAGTTATATAGTGTGTCGAAGTTGTCTATTATGTGAGATATGTGTTCATGACCATGAAAGAGTTAAAAAGTCGAAATAATGATGTCGGTTTCTCTCCACTCTTTTAGCTGAGTCACAAAATATGATAAACTCGCCTCTGTTTTATTGGACATTTCACTAAACTCAGACGTCTTAAGCTCCCATCTTTTAACCGTGCCAACAAAAGCAGTTCTACAGACCACTGACCACTTACCAGACACAATAGGATAGAACATTTGACAAAAGAAGCACTTTCCAATATGACGTCCCCTGTCATTATTGATGGTCTGCCAACAAAAGCGTTCTATGAAGGCGACTGCCCACTTCCCAAACACAACAGGACAAAACACTTGATATGTGAAGCACATTCCAATATAACGTCCCATGTCATTATTGATGGTCTGCCAAGAAAAGCAATCCTGCAGACCACCGCCCACTCCTCAACACAACAGGGTAGAACACTTGATATAAATGTTTATGAGATGACGTCCCCTCTAATTATTGATGGCCTGCCAACTTCCTACTCCTTACATCAAATCTCTGACTTCATAAAACCCACCGCCAAACATAAAATAGGTAAAACTCGAAGACTCAAACATGGTATTTTTGTTCAGCCACTCACACCTGAGGATTTCACTTACCTATGCTCTTCCTGGAATTCATGAGTGCAAATAACCTGCCCCCCCCCCCTCACACATGTAAGCAGCACCAGCCTATAAAGATCTTTCTACGAACGCCTATCTTTCGATCACTAAGGGAATTAAAGAAACCAAGGAAGATTATCTGTCATCTTACACCCACTGTGTCCACAGGAATACGTCTCGCAAAAATGGAAAGATTATCGTTTTTTGTCGAAGAAGCTGTAAAGTTTCATCAGCTAGCAAATCGAATTTTTAACGTCGTTGTTTCTTCGAATATTCCACTTCTAGAGAGAACGTACACTAAAAAAAACAAAAAACACCGAGCTTCCTGAAAACACGCCCTTCACACCACACCAGATCCTCATTCTTCCGCCATGATTGTACCGTAAACCCAAATCCTCATAACCATGCACACAAGGACGAAGTTTTGTATTGTAAACCTTTTCATTCATGTACTAATTCAGTTTGGTTATCGTGAGTGGTATCTGGACTTGTAGTTCCTCCCCCATTTTTAAAACAACCGATCCTTCAATAAAAAAATGAATTAAGATGTTAAGTAAAATAGCTTAAATTGGTTGAAAGATCAAAGTGAAAAAAAATAAACTGACTTAATTAGGACATAACCTTACCCCAACATTCATAGTTATCAAAATGATTATAAATTACCATCAGCATTATAATTTAAGTTTTAACTCTTGCTATTAAAGCTTCGTTTATTTTTGTTTTATTAACGTAAATTTCATTATGTATAATGTCAATGGGAGTGGTGGCCTGGTGTGTTTCATAGTTCTAATGTTTAATTTGCATCCCGTATATAAAATTTATCCTTTTCTTTACAATTACGTTTATGAATAATTTCGTGATTGTGGGAATCTCAGCTTTATTTGAATTACTTGTATCTAGTTCTTGTGCAAATAAAACATTTTATTACTAATTATGGACTTTGAAACATTTCTGTAACTTGTCAACGTGTTAGTAAATCTCCTGTTAGGTTGGTAAGATTCGTAGACTTTCATTAAATTTTCATGTACACTTTCGTGGTTATTGTTTTGAAATTTCTTTTTACGTTTGTTAGATTTTTTCTTTAATTTCTAAAAATGGCATTTTTTTTTTTTCA
>NW_013667234.1:65977-66564 GCF_000517525.1 Limulus polyphemus | reverse complement strand
GGGGGGGGCAGAAGGTTGATTATGTTATTTTAAAACGATTTTGGAGCTTCATCCCGTCACTAGACTCCACGACCAATCATGCTGTATCTGATGACCGTGCATCTTTACAATAGCTTTGCAGCGTACTTTCCATTGCAAAAGGCTCCGTGCAAGGCTTTCATGTCCAAAGCGCATTACTCATCCCTGCTGCTTTCCATAATTCTTCTAATGAGCGAGGACAACAGAATATATAAAATAGTGTTAATACCCGTTTCATTTTTCGGTTGCTTGAAGTATGCAACGGTTAAACGGGAGATGTGACTGGAAGCCTTATCTTGGTGAACCCATAACATGTTGGCTTCGTTTACAGACGTAAATTCATTTTAATTATGATGCATATTGTTGCCTATGGTATGTAGACAGCTTTTGCTACTGACTTTTGATTTTTTTTCGATCATTAAATTGATCCATATACCTTTGCTTTCCGATGCCATTAAGTATAAGGGATATTATTGTCTTGGAAGTTATAAATCCACGGTCTGAACATATCTTTATAATCTGAGTGTATGAATATTTTACTTCGGAAAGGGCTATTACATACCCTTCCT
>NW_013667234.1:62827-64977 GCF_000517525.1 Limulus polyphemus | reverse complement strand
GGCTAAGCTTTGAAGTGATCTCGTATGTTTATAGAATTCGCTTAATACCACGTGTTTAGATATTTGATGTTAGATAAAAAGTACGTTGATCTTTTGTTTTAACTTGCGAGTGATACACTTGTAGCCCCCCAGTGGTACAGCGGTATGTCTGCGGACTTACAACGCTAGAATCCGGGTTTCGATACCCGTGGTGGGCAGAGCACAGATAGCCCTTGTGTAGCTTTGTGCATAATTAAAAACAAACAAACAAACAATACGCTTGTATCTGCATTTTTACCGGAGCGGGGCGCCAAAGCGTATTTAATGAAATAAAAGCAAATAAGTGTGATAACTGAAGAAGTAGGGGTAGCTGAATATAAAGGCTTGTTGTAAAGAAGCATATGATTACTAGATTCGAGGCTAATTATTTTAATAGTGTACTTGCAAGAAATAATACCCTTAGGACAATAGACAAAAGTAACTTCCTCATAAAGATTGCTACAACAACCTATGTTGTCCAGAACATTGGTTCTCAAGCCTTTTATATCGTGGACCCCAATTTTTTATGGCCAGATATGCGAGTACTATCTCTGTTTCTTTTAATATAGTTAACATTGTAGTAAATAATTTTTGCGATGACTTTCTATCCCAAATCTTCTCAGGATACAAATTCGATGACGAGGAACCCGCTTTGAGACTAATAATGGTTGGAGACGGCTTGAATGGGTAATGAAGAAAAGCTTTAATATAAGTTTAACACAACAGCAAATGTACAACGTTTCGACAAGGTTTTGTCATCATCAGGTACCACTTATGTTAAACTTATATTAAAGTTTTTCTTCATTACCCATTCATGCCGTCTCCAACCATTATTACTTCTCAGGATACGTTTCACGCCACCTGCTGTGGTGGGCGAATCTCCAAGGTTAGAACCACTGGTCTAGAACAGTACAAACATGATATCCAAATACAGCCGAATTTGTTTTGATATACAACTCTTGAAAAAAAAACGCGGTTGTTATGCAACAGTTCAGTGTTTACTTACACTGTTTTATAACGTGACTAGAGTCATTGAGCACAGTGGTAGATGTACACGGTACTCGTTTGTTTACAGTTTTCATACGTTATCTATGCATAGCCGTCTCTAAGTCTGAACTGATAAAATAGAGGGAAGGCAGCTAATCAACAAAACTACCATCAAGTCTTGGGTCTGACCGTCACTATATTAGTGTAACGGGACACGAATCAGGAAACCTCGGCTTCACAGTCCAGGCACGCTTACAATTGTAGGTCCACTCCCGGCCTAATGTGTTGTAATTTTAAAACATGCGTCTTGAAACGTAATTTAATTTTGAGCCCTGGAGTAACAGTAATAAAAGAAATTAAACTGATCAGATAATGATCGATTAAAAGGTTAAGTAATATTTCGAATGTATTACAAAAACTAATCAAAATAGAGATGTTAGGGAAGAATTTATAATTAAAATAAGCGGTATTCTCTTTTGATAGAGTTGTTTAAACATTTGTCTAACAACAAAGTAAAAGCTTGGAATTCCACTCCTCATCAGTGACCCTGGACACTACCATACCACCAACAAATGTTTAAACAACTCTATTCAACTATGTACCAGCTGCTAACAATACGCAGAATTAAATTGTGGTGGAATGCTACAAGTTCATCAAATACCTATAGAATGATAGGTTTCTTTATTTGTGAGTGTAAGACACTTAAATACACCATTTTGGTATTCTCATTGTTTTAACTTGAATTGAATTGTCATTAAATGCTTCTAACAAACGTGTTCAATCCTAGCAAATTTGCTTTTAGAGTTGTTTGTTTGTTGTTGTAACGTCTCTAGTAAGCCAACGTTGGCTGGAATACAGATAAATACTATTTAAGTATGATGTTATGAAGGTCGAAAAATGCAGAACTTCTGGTACTTGCGCAGTAAACCAAGTACTTTTCAACATTGTATGATAAAAAAAATCAATCGTCACGTGAGTATGGAAGATGCTATTTTACTTTTCTCATCATACCCTTTCATCATACATCTTTTGCTGCTTTTTTTTTGATTTTTATTCCAAACACTTAAAAAAAAAAAAGAAAAAAAAACTTAAAACAAGACACTATTTTATTACACATTTTTGGCGAAAGAACTTAATTTTAGTTG
>NW_013667234.1:40070-61894 GCF_000517525.1 Limulus polyphemus | reverse complement strand
ATTTTACTTTTCTCATCATACCCTTTCATCATACATCTTTTGCTGCCTTTTTTTTTTATTTTTTTTCCAAACACTTAAAAAAAAAAAAAAAGCTTTCAACAAGACCATATTTTTATCACATTTTGTGGCCGAAAAGACTTAATTTTGTGCATGCTTTGCCAGCTTTGGCATTATGGATTTTTGTTTGTTTCAGTCGTAGTTAAGTAAAATACTTTCCTTATCCCAATATACATGAAATAAACACTTGGAAATATTACATTGCTGAAGGAGCCTAAAATGTAAAACGATAACAATTATAGAGTGACTGAAACATAACCTATAAAAAATATAACACCAGCCCAATTTAGCAGTTAAAAAACAAAACACAAGAGGGAATCCTCAATAGCCGCGGCACTGGAAATTCCTTCAGGCAGGATTAGAGTACATTAATCTATGAGACTATTATTTATTCCTGTTTATTAACAATAATTTTGTGCGCCAGCAATACCAAGCGTGGGACGCGCGTGTACCCGATTAGATTATATTAGTCATCAGGATCTCTACCAGCCCACCCTCAAACTGAAATTATTTTAGGCAGGATTAGAGCAAGTTAATTTATGAGACCTTGGGCGTGGTCAAATATATCGATCGAAAGAGTTTGACCTCCTGAAGTCGAAATTATAATTAGATCTCAAACCGGTCAAGAGATGACGGAGCTATGAGCTAAAACTTTGTACTTGAAAATAACAACAACAAAAACTCAGAGACTAAACAGCTAAAAATAATGGGTTACGGCCACGCCCCTTTGTCAAATATGGAGCACATATTACGTGATTGGTCCAACTCTAACAACTTTAGAACAAAGAAAGAAAAACCTAAATGTTTTAAAGATAGCTACGTTTTAAGAAGAAATAATTTTATGAAAGGCATTTCAGCACTGTTGAACAGGAAATTATCACTTTCAGATTTTGCGTAACCAAATCAAATTGGTGTTAGACTTACGTATTGATTTATGTAATTAGGGGGTTACCGGTGTGTGAGGGTCAAGGAGACCTCGACACCCCTTCCAACTTAGAGGAAACGATGGGCCCCTTCGATTTTTGGGGACATAACTTTTTACTGAAAGAAAGAGGAATCTTGATGTGAGGGCCTTATTGTCTCGCTGAGAATACATTCTTGATGAACGAGGCATTCCTAAAAATATTGAGGGCCTATTCAATGCATGGCATTTTGTTTTCTTTTATATCTATAAGAGTCTTTTTCAACTAACACATATTTATTACAGAATAATTATCTAAGCATTAAGCCTTCCATTTCTATGGACTAAATTCAATTTATAATTTTACTTTGTATGGAAGCGTAATAAAAATAAGATATTAGTAAAACTAGAGGGCACTCAGTGGAGCGCATACCTCCGCCACGCAGCGTTGATCACATTCGGCCATCAAAAAATAAGAATGTCGTTATCAACGGACACGGACCATTTTTGGCAGGACAATGAGGAATAATGTTCTACATATATCCACAAAGTTTCAACAAAATCCAAACATTTTTGACTGAGTTATAGAGCAAAAATTGTGTGACCTTGCTGTGACCTTGACCCTCCAAAACTAATCACTTCTAAGTTGGATCATATTCCAAATATATACCAACTTTCGTCCAAATTAATTCAGCCGTTTTTCGAGAAAATCTTGTTGACAAACACACAGGGTGAAAACATAACCTCGATCACCAACGTTGGCGGAGGTGAAAAAAACTTCCAGAAACATCCATAAGATATAATAGTGGGTCAGCCACTGAAAAGTGTGACCCTGATAATGTGACCCGCAAAGTGAAAAACTGCACTAGTTCCTAGCCATGGGTTATTATAATTTTCTTAAACATGGAATATTTGTTACAAACTACACATGGTTATCTAAGTTCTTATAACTCTCTGAAACGTGGAATATTTGTTACAAACTACACATGGTTATCTAAGTTCTTATAACTTTCTGAAACGTGGAATATTTGTTACAAACTACACATGGTTATCTAAGTTCTTATAACTTTCACAAACATGGAATATTTGTTACAAACTACACAGGGTTATCTAAGTTTATATAACTTTCTCTGAAACGTGGAATATTTGTTACAAACTATACATGGTTATCTAAGTTCTTATAACTTTATCTGAAACGTGGAATAGTTGTTACAAACTACATATTGTTTAAGTTTTTATAACTTTTTCTGAAACATGGAAGATTTAGAATTAAACCTAGTTCGTAAAGCTTATCCATGTCTCGAAAAAAGTAATTCAGTTATCAAATGGAATATTTCATAATCAACATGTACTAAATTTATGCAGAAATGTGAAACCAAAACATAATGCTTAATTCCAAGTTAGATTTTCAGAATTTCAGTGGAGCATCATCATCGTAATCAGAATTTAGCTCTTTGTTAGACATATAATGTAACATCGTAAAGCTTTGAAAACGGCGGGTGCAGCAATCTTAAAACAGTTGCTACTGTGCTATCTGGGCGTTTTACTTTCAACACGACGGGTGCAACAACCTTAAAATAGATCTCCGTTGCCACAGCTCAATCTGGATTACTACTTTCAACACAGCGGGTGCAGCAACCGTTGCTATAGTGCTCTATAAGCGGCTTTGAATGTGCAAGAAAAAGTGAATTGTAGATATTATTGAAGATGTAAACATTGACCCGCTCTGGAAACAATATTAGTTTGTTGGTTCGCCAGTTAATTCTGGTTGAGTAAAATTAATTCCAGAAGCAAACATCTTAATAATACATAATTGATGTTCAAATTAATAAATAATATTGTATTGTTAATCTTTACCCTCATTTTGATTTGTAACCATTTCTAAGAATTTCTCTTCACCTACTTAATTAAGTTTACGCCATGATAGTTGTTGTTATTCTTATTTCAACCTCTACTGTGTATATCGTATCCCAACTGACGTGATGATTCCTCGTACTGGCGAAAGGCCTCGTCGGCATTAGATATAACTGATACAAACCACGTGGTTGATATGTTGCCTTACGTTCTTCCTTACTATCACTTAAGGTTTTAGAATAGTCAACTATTGAGTCAAGTGTTATAAAACTCCTTTTGGCTGGAACCGCTATTGTGTAAATTAAGACGATAATATGTAATTTAATATCTTATTCGAGATAGAACATTAAAAAATATAAAAAAATGACTTAACTGAAAAGTAAAACATTATCATAAAAGTACCGTCAACAAGCTTAGTCGCTTGTGATGTTTTGATAGTTCACATATTTGCTTCGTACGTGATTCGTCATAGGTCTTGAGAAGTTCTAAACATACTGTAGAAAGTTACCTTTTCATACTCGTTCCATAGTAGTTTTAAAAGTTTCAATGTGTTTCGTAGCAACGAGTATACGCATGTCACTATAACTGAAAATCTCGTGACGATACGTCAAGGGATTTCTTTGAAAGAGCTGTGCAGCTAAATAGTCACGTGATTCTAGTATGAACGTACCCGGAAGTTATACCATTCTGTTTAGCAACTTTACACATATGTGCTGTTACCTCTGTATATACTTCTTTACAATACATAATACACTTGCATAATAGGCTGGTTTGCTCATGAATTACGAGTTAATTGCACAGTACGCTGCTTCACCCTGTATTACTTTCACAAGTCTATAGAGCGTATTATGCTCTTACTTTATAATATATTAATAATAATACGCAAACTTATTTATTGATAAAATTCTATATGTTATTCCACAGATGCTTTACGTATCAAAAGCTGAGGCAGTACAATTTTCTGACTCTCTACTAAATGTAACGGGAATGAACGTTTGAATCTTCTTTTTTCTTATACTCTAACAGTGTAAACCGTTGTAGTTAAAACATGGCGCCAGTTGTTATTGGTTTGTTTTGGCGTTATACTGATGTTTTCGTTTTTTTATCTGGAAGAGTATTCGTTAGTCACATCATCGTATGTTACAAAAGTGGATTCAAATAACTATAATTATTTGAATTTGATGACTAATAGAAGTACACCACAGTTTTAATGCACTTTAGGTTACAGAAAGACAAATGTCAGTAAATGCCCTGAATTTTGCTTTAAATAGTTGTACATTAATTATTTTTGAATAATTAATAGATAAATATTTGTAGAACATTAATTAAATGCAAAGTAGGAGTTCCTCAATCGTTCAACAGTGAACTTGTGAGAGAAAAATTCCTTATTTCTATGTATTTATGCTTATTACTTTCACTAAGTATGAGAAACTGTGGACTGATCTGTAGGGAACATGTACTTGATTTTGTTTAACACTTAAATATACCACAATATTAAGTTTTAACTGTAATTTATTAACGAGTTACAAATGTCACAGCTCCAGAGATTGAAGCTGTGGCCTCATTGGTTCTAAGCATAAAATAACCAAATGTATTAAAAGGCGCTGTAAAAGTGATTAACAAACTGTGTTGTATAATAATAATAACTTTCAACTGGGATAATACACTGTTGACTGACACTTAAGTATTGGGTCACTTGGCTGCAGAGTGTACTTTGATGTAGGGTTAAACTTCAGTAATGTTATCATTGCATCAACAATCAAATGTTTTATGTTTGCCACCAGCTAGAGAAATCTTTCGTTATTGGCTTTATTGATAACCTGCTGTATTTAAGCTCTTTATCATAGCATGATATTACAACACTTCGGACAAGTGTATACAAGATAACGTATTAAGGGCAATAACCCATGAGTTCTGAAGCCTGGTGACAGTTGTGAAATGTGAAGCATTGACGACTTGGTATGTAAAGGGGAATTCTTGCCGATATTTTACAAGCTTTAGTTTGTGATTACTTGACTAATAACACAAGAGATGGCAACAACATGAGCTTTACTTAGAAAAAATAACATGGTTTCACTGAGTTAACTTGGAATTGTCAAGTGTAATACAAATATGTCTCCACTGCTAACCGTGTAAGCTTTTTAAGTGCTAACTCAAGGGTACTATAATACTAATACCGCCTTACAAAATGGTACCATGTTCAGAAGTTACTAGAATTTACTACTACCTTAACTAATTTTCAGTACTAAGGCAGGGATTATGATGAAAAATTGATGGTATTAGTATGGGTACTTATATTGCTAAGTATATGCATGACAAGAGTACAGTAAAGGATCTAACAGCGTCTCTAGTTGGTCCTCTTTCTACCTCCCCCTCTCACTTTTCTTCCTTTTTTATTTTTAACCACGTTAATTAGTTACATTTTTTCTAGTATTCTCTAATCCAAATTTAATACAATCTCCCGTGATGATATACACGAACTTTCTTCTATCATTGAGTTTACAAAGGAAGCTTAATAAAATAGTTCTTCACCACTTTCAAACATCTTGGTTTCTAAAATTCAGTGACTGATGTACTTAGAATATGCTCTGGTTTATTGGCCCCATGGCTTTGGGGCACATCATAATAACCAAAATTAGGAAATATAAAGGCAAGAGAAATTGTTAAAATAGCCCCAGTGAGCGAATACATTGAGAAGCAAAGAATTAAGTGTTTTGGCTTCATCGTGAGAATGCAGCCCAACCAACTAGCGACACGAGCATATAATATAAAAACAACAGGATTCAAAGGAAGAGGTGGATCCAGGAAGAGGTGGATCGACTGCTTGATTGACACACTGAATAAACTCAACTTTACACCGACCCAGGCCTCTCACCATGTTCTTAACAGAAGGAAAATGTAAAGTAAGCATATCATGATCCACTTTCATTGTAATACACAACAAATTAAATATAGAGAGCATTTATTTAAGAAGTTTATTGAGATCGACAAATACACTTGGAAACTTACAGGAAAAACCTTGAACGAATCCTGTTGTTGTACAAAAAAAAAAAAAAAAAAAGCTTAAAAACTTTTCTTTTTTTGACTTACCATTTTTCTGGTCTTTCTCCTAACTTGAAAATAATATAGAAACCACTTTTGAAACAACATATTTATGACATTTAACAGTAAACTTTTCATTCGTCCCATGTCATAATCTCGAAAAATGTTTTATCCAGAACACATGATCACGAAGCTTAAGGTAAAATTGTTTACTAAGTGTACGAACTTCCTCCTCCCCTCATTTTTTTTACATGTAAAGAAACTAGCATAATTGAGACTACTAAAATCTTTACTTAAAGAAAATAATCAGTACTAAGGAAAATAAGTTGCACGTTCCAGCATCGAACATGATCCAGCATCAAACATCCCTGCTTGCCCCTACAGATTACTAAAATGGGTCTAAGATTGATAAAATCCCCTTTAATAGCATGAATAAATTCTAATGGCGAATTTTCTAACACGTTTAGAGAGAGAGAGAGAATTCAAGTTTTGTTTCTTTATTACGTTTTACACCTGAAGATGCTGAGCCAATTCGATGAAACGTTGTGTACCTTGTTTATCTTTTCTACTTACAGTTTCAGTTGATGCCTTTTTGGGCTATCTGGGCTACCTCACTCGAATATTTTTCAACACCTGTGGTATTCTCAGGTGAGCTGATTTCCTCGCAAGTATTGGGAAAGATAGCACAGGAAGTAATAAGAATTTGATAACTTGACTGAGTTTTAACCTATGTGAGAAATAGACTGGATATTTTTAATGGAAAATGAAAACAGTATTTATTAGAAACTAAGCAAGAAAGTGCGTGTTGCGTAGCTATTTAAACAGTCTCCTGTACTGGATCAGTGAATAAATCGTCAGCTTTCTGTCTCAACACGAATCTCTGTCAAACCAAACACAATAAAAACCAGGTATAATAGGGACAGAATACAGGTTCCGATCTTGCAAAAGACCTCGTATCTGATCATTCTCTTACAGCATTTGTCAGTTGTAACATGTATACGTCACCCACTCGACAAGCAAATGATATTACAGTCGTTGACCTTTCCAACACGTATGCGCGACGTTACAGCAACACCCCCTCAGACTGAGCAGATATTATCTACTATAGAGAACAGAGACATAAAAGCAACTAGAACGAAACAATTTCAGTATTTTTCTGGACCACGTGTTTATGCCAAACCTGAATAAAAACAGTTTAAACGAAAAATTGTTTCAATTTCTATATGAATAAAGATGGTGGAAACATAATATCGTTGTATATCACACAGCTATATAACAGCTGTTATACGCACATTCTCTCTCCACTTACCACTCATTTATGGTGGAAACATAATATCGTTGTATATCACACAGCTATATAACAGCTATTATACGCACATTCTCTCCCCACTTACCACTCATTTCAGATATTTGTTACTCCCAGGACATTAACTAAATCTTTTTACTGACACACTGGACAAGTTAAAAAATTTCATTAAAACCAAATGGTTAAAAAACCTGCTTTATTTACGTTTCGACACAATCTGGGTATATTCATCAGTGGCTACTATCTGGTGTGTCAGTAAAAAAAAATGTAGAGGTGTTATTTATCCAGAACACAATATGAAAATTATCGAAACCATTTTTTACAACTAAGTATAGGTTGTTCTAATAAATCAAACGAGGTATTTAAAACACAAGACAACGTTTAAGTACATGTATAGGAGAGATATTCGCTACATAATACCGGAGAGAGGGAAGGCTAGTATTAAATCTACCTTGTAGTGATCTGTATGTTAATACTTCACAAAAATATTTGCCATTATTTTGAAACTTCCGTGTATTTATATAACTAGTTAATAATTTGACGCATTTTGTTGAGCAAGAATTGTAAGTTCAAGGTCAAACTCATTATGCAATAATTTCCCCCGCTCAACAGATGAACCAATGTTTTCTGTACTAATTAACCAATTTGACGACCCCATTTAATTCAGGTTGATTTGAAATCTGAGACAGCCGAACCAGTAAGGGAGGTTGTAATAAACAAGCAGATCAAAGTTCTGCAAGTGAAAACAGAACAATAGAAAAAAAATTATATGTATAGACATAAGTTTGCAGATGAACAAGACAATACAAACTATAATAAACAAGAATCGATAACGGCTAAATAAAAGATGGTAGGCAGTCGTATTTCGATGAATGCTTTCGTAAAAGACTCATTTTTCTTTCTTTTCGCACAATTACAAGCTTAAAAAGCCTCTAGTTCGAATTGTGTTGTCATAACATATTTTAGATTTATACTTAGGTTCATATCGTTTTAGATTTATAGTTATTCATATGTTTTTGATTTCATAAGAAACGCAGCGAATAGTAAATACGCTAAATATAAAAAAGCTAAACAATATAACACTTTTTATGAAATGCACTAGATGGCGTCATAGTCAAAGGATTACTTGATAATGTTTTCAGGTGTATTTAAAATGGTCTGGAATATACCCTCTTTTTTTGTAAAATGATGCGAAATATATTCTGTAGCGATTTGATAACAAGTAATAATAATAGTGTTTCTTGTTTTAATACGACTTGGAAGCTGCTGTTAATCATTAATGGTGACAATCTTCTTTGGTTTCTATATTTGGAATAGAGGGTGGGACTAGTTAACTATCCTTTATAGTCAAGTAGAAATTGACTATTCTAGGGACTTTTGTATGATGTTAATATTACGGGAGAAACATTCACATAAATTCACACGTGGGGAAATAATATTTTGAGCAAGTCAAAATATATGCATGTGCTGCCCTTGAAAACGGCAGTTATATTATTAAGTTTTGGAATATACGGACATGAATTGCCTTTTAAAATAACAAAATGTTCCTCCTTGGAGGAAAAAACGAGTAAGAAGAGAGAATAATAATTCCAGAATTAAAAATAAGATAAACTTTCATTTGCAAACCCTCGTCTTTTTGCCAAAAACGTCATCATTCAATGTAATTTGGAAAACTATGGGCATCACAGTGCCTTGTAAGATGATAGAAAAGTTTCTCAATAGTGGACAAAACAAGAAAAGAGAATAATAATTTCAGAATTCAAAACAAGATCAAATTCCATTTGCAAACCCTAACCCTTTGCCGAATATGTGATGAACACTCAAAGTAAAGCTTCACATGTTTTAAGGCTGACAGTATTCCGATGTTCTAAAAGATATACAGCAACAGAATATAACGCTAAACAGCACACTAAGTTTATTACGGATATTAATAAGTACATCAGTAAGAGTTATATAATACATCTTTTGTGTTAACCAGTAAAGTTCTATGTCATCAACGTTGATAGAAGTGTATTATCATTGTGCTTCAAAATTGCGATGGATACTAGAAGCAATACCTTTATTGAAATATCCACATGACAGCCACGTAGTCGTTGACTGCTCTTACACGAACATCTAACATGTGTAAGACGTTCCATGGGTGCTGCAGCTTTATCGGTGATTACAGGTAAAATGGAACTATATTCTACTTTGTACTCGTACTCCTCCTTATTTAGCACCGTCTTCAAATGACGCCAAGTACTGACTTGATGATGAACTCGAAGAATGTGGAAGTAGGCTTTCCATCCTTGTTGGAGGCATGCGTTGAATAGGAAGAAACTTCGGCGCTATCACCATCAAGTATCGCAGTTCATTTAAATCTTTGGATTTGGCACTGTTCGTGTATAGAGCGTGCATAACCTTCTCACCGATATCCTGTAGCAAGTCGTTTGATGAAGATGTGTCCCTGAAATTGAGAACTTCTGAACACCATTGTTGTGATGACTGAAGCATTTTGAGATGCTTAACTTTACCGATTCTTTACAAAGACGAAGGGTCCTATCTAGACATTAGCATGAGCAAAAGGTAAACATATGCATAATTCTCTTTCGGTAACATCTTTTGCTATCTTGATTGAAATATACTGCTGCTTTGTATGTAGGAGAATATCTGTATTGTCTGCTGTGACAATTTCCTGTTCGAACTATCACCACGTCGGCATCTCCTCCCTGTCCTGCATGATCTATGTTGATCTTATCTGACTTAAGATGAGTTGTCAATAGGGTAATGAAGTTTTGTTTATTACGTTTGTTCGATAAAAATTATGGCTTGTCTGTAGAAACTGGGGTATTGTTGTAGATCACCATGTCAGCACATGACGTTTGTTGTAGTCACCGTTTCTTCTGTTCCTGTCCTTGTTTTCGCTTATATTTCATAGCCATCGAAGATCACCCATACAGCACTGTTCACTTGCTTTGTACAGTGGATACCAAAGAGTCAAACACTGTGTCCATTGTTCCAACTATGGGCCATGGAATATGATGAATCAGAACACAGCCGTCATACACTCTGACTGACCTGGTGGAACAAGGTAACTGATTTGTTGCATCTGTACTCATTTGAAGCAAATGCTTCGCTAGTTGTGACTTCTGGGCTTTCCTCATACCTCCATCGGATCTTAGTCTTAGAGTTGATGAATTATGTTTGTCAAGTCCAGCAGTACTGTGTTGAGCTTGTTCTACGTTTCTTGCTAGCGTGTAGGCCTTGTAGCACTTGTCATGCACATGGTATTTTTCAGAAGGCGATGATTGCACTTTCTGGTGAAGCTCATTTCCACACTTTTCATAAATTTATTTTCTGTCGTTGTATTAAACTCATTGAATACTTGTGTATTCGTACGTGGGTACTGAATCCAAAACATAATATTAAATTAATATAGTTATCCTCAAACACAATCAATGGTGACTGTTTTCGATTGAGACTAGAATAGAGCTTTTGTCAACATAATTAATATATCTGTCACATTCACCTTAAATTTCTCAAGGTCTCTAACCCTTAATGTCCTAAAATACTGAAGTTTCAATTTTCTTATAAAATCATGCAAACAATTATGGTAGATGGTTTTATTGAACCATTATTATGAATAAAACTCAGTGCAAAAACAATTGCTGTATTGTTTAATAGTAGTCTTTTTTCATACAGAAAAGTGCATTATACAGACCTAACTTTGACCTGCAAAAAAACACAAAAAAAAACAACCCATTGACAAATTTCTACTGTACTTTTATAGCAACACAACAACAAAAAGTTACGGCAGGTTTAACGATTAAAACTTGCCGAGCGTTATACTAGTATAGAATGTCTCTATCAAAGAAAATATTTGACTTAGAACTAAATGTTATATATTTTCCACAATATACTTTCCTCTTATGACCATTTTGTACTTATTTAACTTAATCCACTCTCGTATGTTTGGCGATTTACATACGCTCATTTTTTACACATCGATCCTGTGCGAATAAAGGTTTTTTTTATACATGCTTATGTTCCAAATACAGTGAGACGAACCGCTGTGTCTTCAGGGGCTACCAAAGAAGCTACTTTTGTACTTGATAAATGTAGCTCGGTGGCTTTTTATATTTGAATTGTATATAGGGGGCATAAATATGTTTATATTATACAAATATATGTGTGCATGTCGTCATTGTACTTGTGATTTTTCTTTTGAAATTACGAAGATGTCTTAGTTCTAATATCATTATTAGGATTTGTTTATCTTCTTATAAATCTTTTCGTAAAATTTACTCTACAAAGTATCTCTTAAGAAAACTTCCCCTTGTGTGTATTACAAAATATTGTTTCTCACGAAGTAACAAGCGTGATTACCCCAAAAGTAGTTAATACTGGCGATAGATAATAAAAGTCAATTGATGAAATCGCTTACTTAAAATTTCATTTTTATTATTGCCCCCCAGTGGCAAAGCGGTATGTCTGCGGACTTACAACGCCAGAATCCGGGTTTCGATACCCGTGGTGGGCAGAGCACAGATAGCCCATTGTGTAGCTTTGTGCTTAATTTACAAACAAACAAAATTTTTATCAATAAAAAATCTTACGATTAAAGCACGATCTGCTCAATTTTATATTTTTAGTGTTTTAATCAGGAAAGAGAAAATTAATGTAATATTTTAAACGCTGTAATAATAAGAGAAATGCAGAGCAATAAAACCTTGTATGAGCAGAAACTGCGTTTACATAGGACAGCTGTAGATATTATTTAATATAAGAAGTAACTACGTCTGTATTCGGACACACTCGATTTTCTCCATGAATTAAATTGCAGAAAAATTAATTTTTCTGCATAAATTTCAAGGATGGTAGTTATATTTGTGGTTTGTTCTTGATATTATTTATAATTTCGGGCCCGACATGGCGGTGTTAGGGTGCTTGTCTCGCAATCTGAGGGTCGCGGGTTCGAATCCCCATCCAACCAAACATACTCGCCCTTTCAGCCGTGGGGGCGCTATAATGTCGCGGTCAATCCCACTATTCGTTGTTAAACGAGTAGCCCAATAGTTGGCGGTGGGTGGTGATGACTAGCTGCCTTCCCTCTAGTCTATACTGCTAAATTAGGGACGGCTAGCGCAGATATCCCTCGTGTAGCTTTGCGCGAAATTCAAATCAGACTTTCAAATTTTTCATTTCGCCATCTATTGACAATATGTGAAACAACTTGTCGTTTACATGCAATATTTAAATTTTGATATGTTTTTTTAATGTTCTTCTGATTAACTAGTATTATTTCTGAATTATAGTCAGTGTTACTGGCTCATGTACGTTCATTATTTGCTTTTTAATGTATCGTATACAAACATAAGTTTGTTATGCTTAGCATTTATTTAGAGATGTTTTTTGATGACGATCTGTTGCATATGGAGCTTCATTTTCTTGTAAGCAAAATAATTTTACGAAACATTCTACCTAAAATTTGCCGACATTAAGTTAAAGCGTTGCATACTGAATTTTTTATGGATATCATTTCCTAATAAGAATGTGAATTGGAAGTTCATTTTTACATTAACTATGTGGTGTTAATTCTTAACTAAAACCCACAATGTTTTTTTTTCTCTCCCTTTTATTAGCGACATGAAATCAAGACAGAGAGATGTGGAATTATCACAGTTTTTGTCATGGTAAGACGTTTAATATTTTATTGAGACATAGCAGTCTGTGAACGTGACCCGACCCTTTCATTAAAAAAATTGATTAAAATAGATAGAAATAAAAGTATGTAACAATGGTCATGGATTCATCCTTGTTCAATAAAGTGTTTTATATAATCAAACACAATGAGTACTGTAGTGAAAGGAGGTCACAGTTTTAACAAAAGTGGTATTATTATTATTATTATTAGAATAATGTGAAAATTTACCATAAAACTTGTGAGTATATCAAACGGTATAAAGATGGTTAAGTACATTGTATTAAGACAATTTTGAATGTGCAAATCAGCAAATGACATAACTCCAGCTGATATAGTGCCACGGTGGAACAGAATGTATCAGAACTACATTTTGACATTATCTAACATTTATATGTGATGTGATGCCACCAAAAATTGATTGCTTTTGGAAAGGGTATGCTACAGCCCTTTCTGATGTTAACTACTCTTACATTCAGACAATAAAAATGTGTTTACATTGGGATATAGAATTTCTGAGATGGAATATCCTTTGTACTTGATGGCATTTGAATAATGAAGGAATATGGATCAACTTGGGGTGCCAGGATTATACATAAAAACGACTCAGAATAAGCCTACCTCATACATGGTAAGCAAATTGTGGTGTTTTGTAAAAGGTGAAAAATTTCACAGACACAAACTTCAGTAGAAAATGCATCTACATGTCCCAGGTAAATGTAGGCAATATGATCAAGAAGGAACTCCACCTGGAGAAGCGACACAAATTGTTTCCATAACATATGGTATTGTTCTATTGTTGCTTACACACCAATCAGCTGAAGAATGAAATGGGTATTCATGATATTCCATACAAAGACTTACTGGTCAAGTGAACAGGTGCAACTTCAACAAGTTACTATGCAATTGAGTTGTTGAAACTGGTGCTGGAAAGCTGTTGTCCTTATGTACTAGATGGCTTATGAAAAGTGTGCAGGGAGTAGTGGTGGGTTTTGATTTAAACTAGACTACAGGGCTATTATCAAGATACACAATCATTAGCTAGAACATGATTGGACATGGTGATGTACTGTAACAACATGGTGAGACTTCAAAATTGTTTTAATATAATGCACTCAATTTCTATATTCCAGATCTCTGAACTGAATTGTCTGTTTGCTTTTTTCATGATTCAGCACATTATTTATAGAATACTATTCAAACATATTTTACAAAATAAATTACAGTTTCAGTTTGAAAACAAAAATTATAATACATACACATTTTAATGTATTCTAACAAATTTCTGTTTTTCATGTCATATTCATATTTTTTCCACAATCATTGTTGTAAATATATTCAGCCTGTATCTCAACTTGTGGTCAGAATTTTTTTTCTCAAATTAATTTTGCATGAGATGAGTAATTCTAAATAGTGGTTATTTATATCACAATTTTTTGTAAGTAGAAAAAAATGTTCACACAAGTAAAATATTTTAGGTTAATTTTTTTAGATCAAAATTAGGAATCTGTTAAGAATTTTGAACCAAGTTTTGGAGGTGTGATTAAATTGTTATTTAAATATTAACTGACAGATTTTAAAGAAGAAGCCGAATTTTACATTATCTGAACAGTTTTGAAGTATTTGATAATATCATTCTTTCACTTTTTTAGATTCTGTTTAGTATTAAGATATATTGGAATATTTTTGAAATATTGTGACTATAAGAGGCTGGTTACATTTTTACTGCTAGGGCTCCACAAAAGGGATGACAGACAACACTCCAGTATTTCTAACTGTGCATGACATGGGCTGTAATCGTAAGTGGTTTTTTGTAAAGGTAGTTAAAAAAAAATTTCCAGGTTTGGTAACTTTCTCAAACCTTTCATGTTCATATACTTTGTGTGCTTGTATGGTTCCATAATTGCATGTGAAGCTCCAATTCTTTAGTAAATCAACATGATCTAGTACTTATAATGCTTATAAAATGTATTAGCTCATATTAGCTAAAACCTGAAAATTAAAAATAAATGGTAAAACTACTGTAAGGCTAAGAGAAATATGTTAATATTTTTGCCAAATATCTTTAACAAGATTTATTTATTAGTTAACAACACAACTCACTCAACAGATAACTGCATTTTTAAAGTATCAGCTTTCATTCACCCATTACGATTCAAAGGTAAAGACTGTGACTCAGTGTTGGTCTATATATGACCTTCATGTCCCAGTGGGTCAGCAGTAAGCTCATGAACATACAATGCTAAAATCCACAGTTTAATTCCCGACAATAAACACGTATATATAGCTCAATGTGGCTTTGCTGTAAAGCAAACAAACAAGCAAGACTTGTATAGAGAATATTTGCTTGGTGGAGTTTTTTTTATACATAGTGTATTGGTTTTGTTTTGTAGGATAAGTAATTTTTCTATAAGATTATTTTAATTTGTGTGTTTTGAAGATCAGGTAATGTCTTGTATAATAATAATAATAATAATACAGAACTGAACCATTGTATGAACTGTTACCCTCCATCCCGATACGATTAGTGAACCTAACTGACAATAAAGTTCCAATGTTGTACTGCACATTCACTTTAGAAATATGAAAGAGCTTTTCTGGACCTCCTTGCTTGCAAATTAAATCTCAAATGGTGTGGGTGAGGAACACTCCATGAGTTTTTCTAACCCTACTAAATTCCTAGTAAAACATTTCCTCTAAGATTGTCAATTATAAAGTTATAATATTATCCACCAGAAACATTTAGGAAAAATATAAAACAATGAACCTGAAATAACTTCAAAGGTCAGTATTTTGTCTGTCTGTTATGTGAAACTGTCTAGATAATATTAATACTAATGTATATATATTGTAGATATGTATTTGTTTGTGTTGTAATGCATCTTGACTTTGTCACTAACTAAGTGATTATCATTATATTAAATAGAAAATTTTCTTTAAAAATGTATTACTAGGCTATAAATAGGCTAACTTATTTCTAAGTTTAGTTTCAATAAATGTATTTAATTTATACCTAATCAATTAGTATTTTATGGTTCATATTTACTCTTATTAAGTGTTTTGGTCATTATTTCACACAGACACAGAATTCCACAGTTTTACTGAACATCCATCCATGGCAAGGATAAAATCTCGTTCTGTTTTTATTCATGTTGAGATTCCCGGGCAGGAACATGATGCCCCAGACCTACCAGTGGGGTATGTGAACTTTCTTGTTAGGACAGATATTAAGTAGTTTTAATATTATGCTATACAGTTTCCCTCTTTTAGTAATTTGTTTTCATTCACTAATGATAATTTGATCAAATTATATTAATTAATTAAGTTACTGACCCAGCTCTACTTATGACAAAGTTAGCAAAACATTTAACAATTTGTATATATTTTGTTAGCGTAACACTAATACTTTAAGTAGTGGTACATTAATGTTGATGAATCAGATACACAAGTTAATAACAGAAACAGCAATTCCTAAATGGTGCTTGAAACTTTACTCAATTTTCTATGTTAATGATATTAAATAGATAACATACAAAACAGGAACATGAGCATTATTGAATCATAACAAAGTTTCATCCTTATATATTCTCTTGGCCTGTTAAAATAAAAACTGAAGATTATGACATGAACATGTCATATCAAACTGGTTTAGTGTTATTTTTTATAATAATTACCTATGAACATTCATTAAAATAATTAACTAAATCAAAATTATAGTTTCTCATTATTACTATTTTTGATTATTTCAATTATCCAAATCTCAGTGAGAATAACTGATTAGTTGAACGTAAATGATTAATGAGCTGAATGATTTAACAATTATCAAATTTGACAGTTGGCCCAGTTCTAGTCATAGTACAAATATATGCAAAATATTAAAATGTTTTGCCAACTGTCACAAGTTTGATTCTTTGCAGTAGACAGCATGCAGATAGCCCACTGGGTAGCTTTGCACTAAGAAACAAAACGACCACAAAATATTAATGTTGTGATACTTTTTTTTCATAATATGAAAATATACAAATATTAAAGCATTTCATAATCTAGTCACGAAACATATATATATTTAAATAGTAAAGTGTTTTTCTAATCTAATCACAATACAAATATTGAAGCATTGATAAAATGTAATTGCATATTCTAGATCATCATAATTTGGAATGTTTTTTATGACATTGTCTTTATTTGATATAAGTACAAAAGGCTGTTAGTCTGTTTCTTAATTCTGTGTCATAAATGCCACTTAGGGGCAAAGTGATTGACTTTAGCATGTTTAGTATAATGGTAAGTGCATGAAGACTGGAGTTTTTTTGTCAGTCATGTAAGATTTAGAACGTGAATCATGAAACTCCAGTGCAACATGTTATGCATTATAGTTAAAACAAACAAAAAAATTTGGTGTGATCATTCTCAAGTACACAAATTTTAATGGTAAATGATGTTTTCCCCTCAAGGTGAATAACTGTACGTGGTGAGAGGACTTCCCAGGAAGTTTCTGGGATCCAAACGTCCACACACTTTTGCTGTGTGTGTTGCATCCAGTAAAAGGGAGGAGAGGATCCCGGTGGTTGGGTCAGTTTATGTCAATGGCACTTTAACACATATCTTTGACCTTGAATTCCTGCAGATGGATGGCCTTGGGGTGGCTCCCCCTGGTCCTGTTGGGCTAAGGTCAACTGTGTGCCAGTATTGGAGGTTTTCAACAGGTGTTGTGGACATTGTGCTTAATGCTGGTGTTTGGGTATAGTGCCCACAAAACCCTGGGGTAAGCTACATTGTCTATGTTTGGGGTTGTCATGCATGTCGGGCTCCATGGTGGATGGGGTCAGTGGGCACTGAATTGTCTCTATTTTTATGGATCCTGCACCCAGTGACCCCCCCCCCCAAAAAAAACAACAACAATAAAACAATTCTCATTGATAGAAAAGCGACCACATTTGGAAGACACTGGACAACAGTCCCCACCTCATTCTATTCCTGTACCTGATAATACAACAGTTTACTGTAGCTGATAATAAATGCAAGTAGTCTAGAAAATGGGAAATTAAATCAAATGCCATCCTGCACCCAGTGACCTTCCAAAAAAAAAAAAACAATAAAAAAAATTCTCACTTGGCAACAGTCCCCACCTCATTCTATTCCTGTACCTCGTTTTTTTCAAATCAAAGTAGCATGGGGGAGTAACATCAATAGGACTTTGACCTCAGGAGGAATTTGCTGTATTTTGATGTAAATGTTTTCACCAAGATGTCCCCAGAACGTAGCTTCTTAACTGACTTTGGAGAGCCAGCAAGCCCCACTAATCCCTTCTGAATAAAAATGGGAGACATTTGTCCTTAAGTTTTGTCAGACAAAGAATGCAGAACAGTGGAATGGAGTGCAGCAGTGCATGTCTAAGATGGAACAAGGGACAACTTCTGAGCCTTGGGATAAGAAATGTTATTTACAGTCCTCAAGCTTTGTACGTCTTTTTCTTCTACCCATTTAGGGCAAGAACGAAAGTATGAGGAGTGGGAACCACCACAATTGACATAGTGAGGGTCCAGTTGATATTTGTAGGCATGATGGTTGTTGCCACCACAAGAGCACATGTCAAACAATCATGACAAGATGCCTTAGAATATCCAAATCATAAGCACTGAAAACACCATAGAGGGTTAGGAATATAATACCATACTTTACAGTTCAGATAACTTGCCTTGACAGTGGCAGGCAGACAAGGTGATGTAAATGTCGACACAAGAACATTTGTAGGCAGCATAATTCCATCCTTATGAGTGGAGATGCATCACACAGCAAAGATCTCCAACTCTGGGATATTTCATACATCCCTCTCAATGATAACTTCTTGTGAGGGCTATAGTTGGAGTGCAGACAGGTCTTTTTGTGCCTCTGCCAGAATCTTTTGCCTTCTGTGGATGCAAGAGTCGACAAGTCTACGTCTACTCCTGTCTCCGTCCCAACCATTGCTTCCAGTGACTGCTTGGGTCCATCTCCTTCAGCCACAAGTTGCAAAACCATTATTTGGTCACTGGAGTCTTCTTCATCTGACAGAGATCTGTCCAATCATCCTAGGGTAGATTCCATGGAAGTCAGTAGCCCTCTTTCTACTAAAGTAAAACATCATGGTTACAAACAAAAGGGTTCTCTGCCCAGTGGAACTGTCGAGGTTTTTGTTCTAATTTAGATGATATTAAGGCCTTGATCAATACATTTCATCCCATGTATGTCTCCTTGCAAGAAACATTCCTTTGGTCTACTGATACTGTCACCTTTTGGCAGTTTTCCTTGTACAGGAATGACAGGTTGTGTGATGGTTAAATTCATGGAGATGTGGTGCTGCTGGTTGACCAGCTCATACCCACCTTGTCTGTGCCACTCGATACATCCCTGGAGACTGTAGCCATCCATATCTCCATAGATTGTGCCATCATTTTTTGTTCTCTTTACCTGTTTCCAGGAGAGACATATTATCAATTGGATCTTGATGATCATATTGACCAGCTACTGTATCCCTTCTTTATCTTGGGGGACTTTAATGGACACAATCCTCTCTGGAGTGGTGCTGATATTGATTGGTACTGTTCTCACTCGGTTTTTGGGATGGACCACATCAACAAATGTGGGATTTACACCCTGATCCTGAGCTCCATTTTGGTGGTGGTGTTCTTCCCGTGGTTCCTTAGATGAAGTTCTTGGGGCTTCTCTTTGACCATAAGCTTACTTTTATTTCTCACATTAAGCAGCTAGCTTCATGTCAAGTCTACAAAGGCACTGAACATCCTCCATGTCCTCTGTTCCACCTCATGTTCCATACCCAAGATTTATCGTGCCCTGATAAGATCCAAGCTGGACTATGGTTCTCTGGTCTATGGTTCTGCCAGGCCCACTGCCTTGAAGATGTTGTACCCTGTACACCATCTTCACCTTCAGCTCTGTACAGGGGCTTTCCGCACTTCACCAGTCCAGAGTCTGTACACTGTACACTATGAACCTCCTCTTCACCTCTGATATTTGCAACTTTCTTTACAACATGCTACCAAGCTTCAGTCCTTACCACAGCATCCCACCTGGGGTTGTGTCTTCCTTCCTTAGTGGACTGTGCTCTTTTGGAATAGATGGTCTGCCATTCCTTCTTTTGGCTTGTGATGGTGACACTGTCCAGTATGATTGTGTTTTTAGCTTTTTATGAGCCAATTGTGTTTTTCAATGTGTTTGAGTTTTTTACCTGATTTTTGGACATTGTTTGGATGTTAAATGTGATTTCTTTTTTATAGAGTTCTGGTTTGTTGTTTTTATTTTTATACTGGTTATTTGGTGCAGATTCAACAAATTGCTTTGTACTAATAAATCCCAACAACCAGTCATCCAAGAACGTTTTAGTATTTAAATCAATATTCAACCAAACAATCTTACTTGCTGAAAAAGCTACACCATGTTTGTATATATTCTTTATAAATATTTTCTGTGAGTGTCACTAATCGTAATGTGGCTGGTGCTTTTTTCATATTCTATAGTTTTTTTACTGTTTTTATATATGTTTAGTTAGTTCTCCAGGTGAAAAACACCTGACAAAACTGAACTACAGTTCTTAGTGTAGATAAGTCTGTTAGTATAGTGATTGACAAAGTTATGTATTGTACATAAAAAATGAGGAAATGTTGTTTTTTTAAATCTAAGCCATATGAGCAATTAACAATAATCTCAAAGTTTAATTATTAACTTATGTACCATTTAAAAATATAATGTTATCCCTGTGTTATATAAATTCATTTAGTAGGAAAAACAAACCCTCAGACTGGGTCACAATGAATTTTTAACACAATACAATGTTAGGATTCGGTGTTTCCATGTGGAAGTTTAATTTCTTCATCTATATAAGCAAAAGATCACTTCTTAAAATATATAAGTAATCAAAAGAGAAACTTAGTTAAAAAATCTCACTTATCAGAAGCCCACCTTTAACTTTCATTAGACTTACAATAATTGGTTTCTAGTAAACATGTTTGGCAGCAAATATAATCAGGTTTGTACTTCAAACTTGTTCCATAGTAGTTTGGTGAGTAACATGTACTGAAGATATAAAATAAGAAACTAATTGCCTGGAGCAACCACAAAGACTCAACTTGTACATAAAAAATGAGGAAGGAGCAACCACAAAGACTCAACTTAAAAAATAATCCAGTAATTGATATACATACCCAAAAGTGTCTAAAATATTCACCATATCCTCTCCAAGATTTTGCATGGATGGAAAAATGTGGCTAAAGGAAAAAAAGCATATTCGTCCCTTTATTTATCTAAATAAGTCAAAATGTATCCATTTGAAGTATTAAATTGGGTTTCTTTTTCAATTTTTTAAATAATTTGTTCAAAAATAAAAATTATTACACATATATTGTGCGAAAGCAAATATATTAGACTTAAACTGTGCAATGTAATCAAGTTTTCAAATTCGGTACATCAAGAACACTTAGAACTGCTTCCCAAGTTGCGTTCTATAAAGCATAATAAGAAACCAGGTAGTATTAAACGGAGATTTGATTAACCACCACAACATTAAATATAGCTATAATCAATCAATTTAGTGTATCAAATAAGGATTTAATTAACTGTATAGTATTGAATACAGATTTTATCAGCCAATGTAGTATATAATAAAAACTTCAATCAACAGTGTAGTTTTAAACAGAGACTTAACCAATGAGTGTAATAATGCACTGAAGCAATCAACCATACATGAGAACTTCAATACCTAGTCTTTACTGAATGTTACATTTTGTTATTTTAAAATCATTTAAATTATGTTTTGATTGATGTATTATTATTATAAAAAAAATAGTGACACTTTTGGGTATGTATATCAATTACTGGATTATTTTTTTGTTATCTTAATATCATTTAAATTATGTTTTGATTGATGTATTATTATTATTAAAAAAATAGTGATTACCTCTGCATATATGTATTTCTTAAAATAAGCA
>NW_013667234.1:31815-39070 GCF_000517525.1 Limulus polyphemus | reverse complement strand
GTTATCTTAATATCATTTAAATTATGTTTTGATTGATGTATTATTATTATTAAAAAAATAGTGATTACCTCTGCATATATGTATTTCTTAAAATAAGCAGTAAATAAAATCTAAATTATTATGTGGTAGTAAATATTTCATCTTTTTTTTTCACTATCTATATTAGTTACTTATCATGGTGCTAACTAAGAAATGTGGATCAGAAAGTAGAACTACAGTAAACTGTTGTGTTATCAGAAGCTTTAAATGCAACAAATTTTGAAACAATAAAAAACTTAGTAGTTGTTGCAATAATAAAACATACATCAGACGACCAATATTCTTTGCTATACTAAAGCCATAAACCAGAAAGACGTTTTATGAAACAGTAAAGATTAACTATATTATTTGATAGAGTAATAATACTGTAGTTTTCACTAAATTTGTATTGTTAAAAGATTCATTACTATAATACATGTACCACTGACACAAAGCTAAAGAAAAGCAGCTTTATTATTCACATATTTTGTAGTTGTCTTATTGACACAAGATGTACTAATAAAATATTCTTTGCTGTAATACATGTACTACTGTTAGACACTTTTTGATAGAGGAGACCTTTACCTTTGACACATTTATTATCTACTAAAATTATCTTATTGACACATTCTTTGATACAGTAAAATTGTACTACTGCTCACTGATATATATTTTTGCTACATTAAGTTGTATTATTCATATACAGCTTGACACATTACATCTTTACTATTGATTTCTATGCTTATTTGCTTCTTAAAATGTTTTCCAGTTTATGTCACTGGTTATACTTTTTCATTAATTTTTTTATGTGACATAAAAGAAACCCAATAACTCAAGCACTTTCTTTAGGAATGACTTTACTGATAATGAATGCAAGTAGTCTAGAAAATGGGAAAATATTTTGTAAACATTTTACTATCATTTTTTCTCCTTGGTTGAATGTTAACTTAGGGCTAACCCACATGTTTGCTGTTTTTAAAGATATATGCAAAGATGAAGTTCCTTCTTAACATTGTCCAGTTTACCCTGTTGAACACCTTCACACTTGAACAGTTTGTAGTTAATGACATATTGACTGATTCGTATGTTCAAGGAAGGATTCTATCCTTGATATTTTAATCTAGTTGCACTGTTAACATATACACTCTTCTCATTAGAATGCTTTTAAATTATATTGACCATTTATTTTCTGCAATGTAGTGTACTTGTAGTCAGTTTAGCTTCCCTCTGACATTTTCCTGACTGATCATATAAGTAAAAGTAAAAAATTAACCAGTATCAGGCAATTTTAACATCTTACCTTGACTTGAAGCTTTCTCATTATTTAATACACTGAATGTGCTTTTTCAAAGTCAAAATAGTTTTAACCATTGTTTATCCCCGCTACTTTGCTCCTCAGATTTATTTTTAAGAAGCATATATTTGATATTACTACTTAGAGTATTACAGTGAGTCTTATATGATAAGTAAATTCTGACTCATTCCTCTTCAAATACTAAATGCACTTTGTTAATGTTTACATTTTAACCTCTACTGTATTAAACTATATTAAAGTTTATTTTGTTTTTAAGAATATAGTTCCAGCCCAATAGAATTGATTTTGTTACAAGTAAACTGTTGTATGGAGAGTAGTCCCACAAAGGACTCGGTTGATATTGATACTTTAAATATAACATTTATAATGTGTTGTAATTGCCTGCTTGTTTCAACTAGGGTCAAGTATGTGGTCACTCTTGGTGAAGGAGCTGGAGCCAATATTCTAGCACGTTTTGCTGTAAGTCATTCATTCCATGAATTAGTTTTTAACGTGTTCAAAGAGAGAAAGAAAGTAAATTTGTCATTAGAAAATTACATGTATATTTTTTACATAGTGAACTAAGTCTTCTATAAAATAAAGGTTTGAGTTTCTATAAAAACAGGTTGTTTGTATGTTGCCTACAGAACTTCAGAGTAGTTTTGTTTATACAGCATAATACAGAGTGTGTGTGACTGACTTGCTACCTCTAATAAATTTCATGTGTGCACCCAGCCTGTTAACACTTGTAATGGTCTAAAATGAACATGCTGCTCCAATCAAGGTTCAACAACAAAAAACAACTTATTCAACAATAACAACATTTAAAAATAAATTCAACATTTACCAAGACACAGTTAATAAACACGTGCCTGGCCAGGACTTGACGCTAATGTTTATAAACAATGTCATAAATATCAATAAAAAACCTAATTCCAAAAAAATCCAGCAAACACATTATTGCAAAATTACCTTTCAATATTAACAACAATATAGAATGATAAACAGCAATAATTCATTAACTGTATCATTCACTGACTATCTCGTGATTCTCTCTCTCTCAGTGAAGCTTCTGGTAGGGTATTTCTTTACTCAGTAGGTCACGAGAGTGCAACCTCATGTGACCACATATTTACATAATCTTCTGCTACATGAATATTATCTGTATGTCACCGCTAGGGAAGCTGGTGTCTCATCATGCAAATGTATTTACTAAAAATACAATTTATAGCTAGAAGGTGAGTTAGTGTTTTAATGCAACTAAAAATTCTTAGATAAATTAAACAATAGAAGAAAATAATAAATTAATATATGATAAACAGAACTATAATCATGAAAATAATAAAAATAGAATTTGCTATCTCACACTCCTTCCTCCTTGAAAAACAAAGTGGTCATTAATCACTTTGTATAAAATATCCCAATTTTCATATCCTTACTTTTAACTCCCTCTTTATACTGACATCATGAATCCTTTACAGTTTAAGTACAGGTACCTTAGAAATATTACAACTCATGTTTTAGAATCTTCAGTTAGACCTTCTATAGCTTCTGGCTCTGGTTTGGTTTACTGAAAGTTTGAAGATCAGTTAACTATGATAATATTTATGATGTGGTTGCATCGTCTTTTGAGGAAGAGATAGATGTAAGTCATCAACAGGATCCATTGAAGAATGAGAAGTAGACACACTACAGAAGCCCCTTTTCTTGTGTGGGGATGACCATCAATTCTTCTGTAGTCAACATTTTCATTTTGCTACTAGGATGATTACTATTTTCTTCACTGCTGAGAGAATTGTCACTAGAGAAATATATCTTTTTATATTAGAAATATGAAATCATCCTATAACTGCATATAATCTAGGATCTTTTAATTCGTACACTAATGGAGTAACACGTTTCCACCTTCGTAACTTATATAAAAGGTTCAGCAATTGTAGCAAAGTTTGGAATGAATTTATTGTACCAGACACACATACCCATGAATGTGCTTAAATCTTTGCAGTTTCTAGGAGTTGGGAAGTCTGTAACAGCTTTCATTTGTGTGTATTTCCTCAGAAGAGAGTTTAAATCCTAAATATGATACTTTTGATTGGCAAAAGATGCTTTTAGAAATTTTTGCAGTAAGATTAGCTGTATGTAGCTTGTAGAGAACCAATTCAAGGCCTTTCTAGTGTTGTTCAAATGTGGGTGGAAATACTATAATATTATCAATATAAGCCTTGGAACATTCAGTTGATCCTGCTAAAGTTTACCTATAAGTCTTTGGAAGGTGGCAGGTGCATTTTTCAAACCAAAAGACATCACTTGAAACTTATAAAGTTTGTTATCAGTTATGAAGGCAGTTTTATGTTGATCCTCCATCATAACAGGTATTTGTCAATATCCAATGGATAATGTACTGATACAGGTTGCCCCTGACAAAGCATTCAAAATATCTTGTAGGAGGCAATGGATAGTGGTCAGATTCTGAGACTTGATTTAATTTCCTGGAGTCCACATAGAACTTAAAATCATTTGTCTACTTCTTAACAATAACTACTGGAGAAGCCCAAGAAGAAGTAGAGAGTTAAATTAACCCATCATGAAGCATTTTATCCACTTGATCATATAGCATGTGTAATTTAGTGGGAGAATAACAATAGGCTTTACTAACCACTGGTTTTTCTTTTGTGGTTACAGTTCTATGTTCAGCATATTTCAACACAAGTTGCTTTAACTGTTCTCAGTCTTCACTCTTTAAATGTGAACATTGTACTTCTTCAGTCAGTATCTTTTCAGTCCTCAGAGTTATGCCTAACAGATGACACATTTCATTCGAGAACATTTGTGAAGAAGTTTAGGGTCATTTGATTTTGCTGAAAGAAATCTAATCTGGTAAGATAAAGATACAGCCAAATCTTATGGACAACAAGATGTTGGTTCAAAATTCTATTTCTTGATAATAGTTTTGATTCAAAATATTCGAACAATTGACAGTTCGTTATTCCATCCACAAGACACATGTTACCTTTACTCGAAGTTTTTAGTTGAAGTGTTGGATAGTACTGAATAATTTAATCTAACCCAGTATCTATACAACCTACTACTTTCATACCATTAATTTTTAGGGTTAGGTGTGGTACATCCATTTTAGTTGTTATTAAATAGTTTTGGAGAGTTTTACTTTCACGGGACTCAACCTCCTTCTTTGATCTCTGCTCTCATTTCCCAACTGCTGTCTTTTGTTTCTTTGTTCCCAATTTACATATTTTAATTTCTTGGGACAATGCATAGAAAAGTGTACTATTTAGTTATAAGTATAGCATTGTACAGGTCTATTATGGCACTCAGTTTTAATCACTTCACTATTAAAAGTTTCTTGTTCTGGTAATGCTCTGATGCTCATATTGTTTTTTAAATTTAAGCACATCAACAATAGATATAACAAAGTGGCATTCCAAATATTCCCGTAAAGAAATGTGCAATTGTGATATTATACACTTCACAATTTCTCTCTCTGTAGCTTCAGAGTTCCATAATTTATAAGTTTCACAGTTTTTCAAATAAACATCTCAACCGACTTGCCTGGATTAGCATGGTACTTCCTACTAAAAGAGTTCCATACACAATTTGATATTATCTAACACCACTGAGTACAAATTAGTTGATGTTTCTTTAAATTTATCCCCGTGTTTGAACACTATTTCTGATCCGAAAGCATTCCATCATTCTAGTGGCCTTCCTCTCAAATAAGAAGCCACAGCCTCCATCCATCTATTCTCAGGGGCTTGATACATAAAAATGTCTTTCTAACTTAAGAATCTCCAACACATTAAAATCCAACATACCATCAAACTTTTCAACAGGCAGGGATGGTGAATTGATTGCAATGATGTAAATGGATGAATTTTCCACAGGTCTGTAGGTAAAATGGAAACTCTACATTTTAGGTTGAAGGGAGGGAGACTTGGGTTCTCTTGTTAGTAAATCAGTTACCATGCATATTAGCATTTCAACATTTTCTGTCAATACTGACACAGACTGCTTCAAGTTTGCCATATCAGACTCACTAACTTACATAGTAACACAGTTATTTCCAAACACTAGTTAACTTGTATTTAACTGAATTTAAGTTATTGCTGAATTAATCACTCTATACTAGATTGAGAAACAAAAACATCCATTGTTACAATTCAACCTTTATGAAAAAGGTCCCTGTCTGGGCACCAATGTAACGGTCTAAAAATGAATACTCTGCTACAATCAGGGTTCAACAACAAAACAATTTATTCAACAATAACAACACTTGGAAATAAATTCAAGTCTTACCAAAACACAGTTAATAAACAAGAGCCTGGCCAGGACTTAACACTAATGTTAATAAACAACATATCATAAATAGGAAGAAAAAAACCTAATTCCAAAAAACACAGCAAATATATAATATTCCAAAATTTCATTTCAATATTAATAACAATATCGAGTGATAAACAGCAATAATTCACTAGCTGTACCATTCACTAACTATCTTGTGACTTTCTCTCTTAGTAAAGATTCTGACAGGGTATTTATTCACTGAGTAGGTCATGAGAGTACAATCTCATGTGACCACATATTTACATAATCTTCTTCTACATGAATAGTATCTGTACGTCACCACTAGGGAATCTGGTGTCTCATCGTACAAACATGTTTACTCAAAATGCAAATGATTAGCTAGAAGGTGAGTTACCGTTGTAATGCAACTAAACATTCATAGATAAACTAAACGATAGAAGTAAATAATAGATGAATGATAAACGCAACCATAAATAAAAAAAATTAGAATTTGCTTTCTCGCACACTTAACAGATGTGCAGTGGTCAATCTTCTCCAACCAAACAGATATTTAAGAACAAAACAGTTGCATCTCAAGATTTCCCATAACACTCAGAATAACTTATTTTTAAATCATTATTATATTGGTCGCTTTTCCCTGAATATCAATGTGCTTCTACACTTGTTCCTTTTTTCACAATTGCTTGATGCCCCCCAGTGGCACAGCAGTATTTCTGTGGACTTATACTGCTAGAAACTGGGTTTTGGTACCTGTGGTTGGCAGAGCACAGATAGCCCTTTGTGTAGCTTTGTGCTTAATTACAAACAAACTCAATTGTTTGAGACATTGGAATTCAGAATTGTTAACGTGTAATATTTTAAGATTAATTGATATTTTTATTAGCACTTTTTGTGTAATGTACAGTATTAAATTGGTTTAACTGTTTAATATACAGATAGTTTATAAATGAGCTTTTCTTTCACACACAAAAACTGATCTATTCTGAGATGTTTCATCAAGTTAACCTGTATTTGTCTGTTATTGTTCACATATTTCAGTTATGTATTAAAGATAAATGTTTTTCTACTCATCACACCAGTCATACTTCTCTGCTTCGATTGGCAGTTCAGTGAATTGTTCAGAATACCTTACTTCTCTAGACGTACTCATTTATTAGGATTTGTACTTTCTAGATGGCCTACCCTGATCGTGTCCTCGGTAACATACTACTTCACTGTACCTCCACAGTGGCAGGTGTGATGGAATACTTCAATGATAAGGTAAATTTGTGAATAATGAAAGTAAATTTGTATTCTCTATATTTTGAGCTAAATAGTAAAACTATTTTGTATATATTAATTGAAGATTTAATCTTTATGTACTGTAAATAATGATAGAACTTAAATCATATTGTTGTTAAACAAATGTTTAAACAACTCTATTTATTCAATCATGTACAAGCTGCCCAGTGTTGGCTAACAATACGAGGAATTAAATTGTGGCAGAATGATGAAAGTTCTTCAAATACCTATAGAATGATAGTTTTTTTTTGTGTGAGTGTAAAACACTTAAATTCACCTGTTCGATTTTTGATACCTCACTACTATAAAGGCTTGGTTTGGTCTGATATTTCGTTGGTGGTA